>NW_026970091.1:300000-501374 GCF_028390025.1 Pseudophryne corroboree | reverse complement strand
CCGGACCTGTCGATTTTGGTCAAAAATGAAAATTTCAAAAGTGCCCCAATTTCTGCTTTAAACTTTAGGTACTATCCCAAAATGTATCACTAAGGTGACAGAAGTTGATTTCGGAGCATCATTTTTTAACAGGAGCTTCAACCGTTTTGTGGCATATGAGAAATTCCCTAAGCTCCGGACCTGTCGATTTTGGTCAAAAAAGAAAATTTCAAAAGTTCCCCAATTTCTGCTTTAAACTTTCGGTACTATCCCAAAATGTATCACTAAGGTGACAGAATTTGATTTTGGAGCATCATTTTTGAACAGGAGCTTCAACCGTTTTGTGGCATATGAGAAATTCCCTAAGCCCCGGACCTGTCGATTTTGGTCAAAAATGAAAATATCAAAAGTGCCCCAATTTCTGCTTTAAACTTTAGGTACTATCCCAAAATGTATCACTAAGGTGACAGAAGTTGATTTCGGAGCATCATTTTTGAACAGGAGCTTCAACCGTTTTGTGGCATATGAGAAATTCCCTAAGCCCCGGACCTGTCGATTTTGGTCAAAAATGAAAATTTCAAAAGTACCCCAATTTCTGCTTTAAACTTTAGGTACTATCCCAAAATGTATCACTAAGGTGACAGAAGTTGATTCCGGAGCATCATTTTTGAACAGGAGCTTCAACCGTTTTGTGGCATATGAGAAATTCCCTAAGCCCCGGACCTGTCGATTTTGGTCAAAAATGAAAATTTCAAAAGTGCCCTAATTTCTGCTTTAAACTTTAGGTACTATCCCAAAATGTATGACTAAGGTGACAGAAGTTGATTTCGGAGCATCATTTTTTAACAGGAGCTTCAACCGTTTTGTGGCATATGAGAAATTCCCTAAGCTCCGGACCTGTCGATTTTGGTCAAAAAAGAAAATTTCAAAAGTGCCCCAATTTCTGCTTTAAACTTTAGGTACTATCCCAAAATGTATCACTAAGGTGACAGAAGTTGATTTTGGAGCATCATTTTTGAACAGGAGCTTCAACCGTTTTGTGGCATATGAGAAATTCCCTAAGCTCCGGACCTGTCGATTTTGGTCAAAAAAGAAAATTTCAAAAGTGCCCCAATTTCTGCTTTAAACTTTAGTTACTATCCCAAAATGTATCACTAAGGTGACAGAAGTTGATTTTGGAGCATCATTTTTGAACAGGAGCTTCAACCGTTTTGTGGAAAATGAGAAATTCCCTAAGCCCCGGACCTGTCGATTTTGGTCAAAAATGAAAATATCAAAAGTGCCCCAATTTCTGCTTTAAACTTTAGGTACTATCCCAAAATGTATCACTAAGGTGACAGAAGTTGATTTTGGAGCATCATTTTTGAACAGGAGCTTCAACCGTTTTGTGGCATATGAGAAATTCCCTAAGCCCCGGACCTGTCGATTTTGGTCAAAAATGAAAATATCAAAAGTGCCCCAATTTCTGCTTTAAACTTTAGGTACTATCCCAAAATGTATCACTAAGGTGACAGAAGTTGATTTTGGAGCATCATTTTTGAACAGGAGCTTCAACCGTTTTGTGGCATATGAGAAATTCCCTAAGCCCCGGACCTGTCGATTTTGGTCAAAAATGAAAATATCAAAAGTGCCCCAATTTCTGCTTTAAACTTTAGGTACTATCCCAAAATGTATCACTAAGGTGACAGAAGTTGATTTTGGAGCATCATTTTTGAACAGGAGCTTCAACCGTTTTGTGGCATATGAGAAATTCCCTAAGCTCCGGACCTGTCGATTTTGGTCAAAAAAGAAAATTTCAAAAGTTCCCCAATTTCTGCTTTAAACTTTCGGTACTATCCCAAAATGTATCACTAAGGTGACAGAATTTGATTTTGGAGCATCATTTTTGAACAGGAGCTTCAACCGTTTTGTGGCATATGAGAAATTCCCTAAGCCCCGGACCTGTCGATTTTGGTCAAAAATGAAAATATCAAAAGTGCCCCAATTTCTGCTTTAAACTTTAGGTACTATCCCAAAATGTATCACTAAGGTGACAGAAGTTGATTTCGGAGCATCATTTTTGAACAGGAGCTTCAACCGTTTTGTGGCATATGAGAAATTCCCTAAGCCCCGGACCTGTCGATTTTGGTCAAAAATGAAAATTTCAAAAGTACCCCAATTTCTGCTTTAAACTTTAGGTACTATCCCAAAATGTATCACTAAGGTGACAGAAGTTGATTCCGGAGCATCATTTTTGAACAGGAGCTTCAACCGTTTTGTGGCATATGAGAAATTCCCTAAGCCCCGGACCTGTCGATTTTGATCAAAAATGAAAATTTCAAAAGTGCCCTAATTTCTGCTTTAAACTTTAGGTACTATCCCAAAATGTATGACTAAGGTGACAGAAGTTGATTTCGGAGCATCATTTTTTAACAGGAGCTTCAACCGTTTTGTGGCATATGAGAAATTCCCTAAGCTCCGGACCTGTCGATTTTGGTCAAAAAAGAAAATTTCAAAAGTGCCCCAATTTCTGCTTTAAACTTTAGGTACTATCCCAAAATGTATCACTAAGGTGACAGAAGTTGATTTTGGAGCATCATTTTTGAACAGGAGCTTCAACCGTTTTGTGGCATATGAGAAATTCCCTAAGCTCCGGACCTGTCGATTTTGGTCAAAAAAGAAAATTTCAAAAGTGCCCCAATTTCTGCTTTAAACTTTAGGTACTATCCCAAAATGTATCACTAAGGTGACAGAAGTTGATTTTGGAGCATCATTTTTGAACAGGAGCTTCAACCGTTTTGTGGAAAATGAGAAATTCCCTAAGCCCCGGACCTGTCGATTTTGGTCAAAAATAAAAATTTCAAAAGTACCCCAATTTCTGCTTTAAACTTTAGGTACTATCCCAAAATGTATCACTAATGTGACAGAAGTTGATTTCGGAGCATCATTTTTGAACAGGAGCTTCAACCGTTTTGTGGCATATGAGAAATTCCCTAAGCCCCGGACCTGTCGATTTTGGTCAAAAATGAAAATATCAAAAGTGCCCCAATTTCTGCTTTAAACTTTAGGTACTATCCCAAAATGTATCACTAAGGTGACAGAAGTTGATTTTGGAGCATCATTTTTGAACAGGAGCTTCAACCGTTTTGTGGCATATGAGAAATTCCCTAAGCCCCGGACCTGTCGATTTTGGTCAAAAATGAAAATATCAAAAGTGCCCCAATTTCTGCTTTAAACTTTAGGTACTATCCCAAAATGTATCACTAAGGTGACAGAAGTTGATTTCGGAGCATCATTTTTTAACAGGAGCTTCAACCGTTTTGTGGCATATGAGAAATTCCCTAAACTCCGGACCTGTTGATTTTGGTCAAAAAAGAAAATTTCAAAAGTGCCCCAATTTCTGCTTTAAACTTTCGGTACTATCCCAAAATGTATCACTAAGGTGACAGAATTTGATTTTGGAGCATCATTTTTGAACAGGAGCTTCAACCGTTTTGTGGCATATGAGAAATTCCCTAAGCCCGAGCCTGTCGATTTTGGTCAAAAATGAAAATATCAAAAGTGCCCCAATTTCTGCTTTAAACTTTAGGTACTATCCCAAAATGTATCACTAAGGTGACAGAAGTTGATTTCGGAGCATCATTTTTGAACAGGAGCTTCAACCGTTTTGTGGCATATGAGAAATTCCCTAAGCCCCGGACCTGTCGATTTTGGTCAAAAATGAAAATATCAAAAGTGCCCCAATTTCTGCTTTAAACTTTAGGTACTATCCCAAAATGTATCACTAAGGTGACAGAATTTGATTTTGGAGCATCATTTTTGAACAGGAGCTTCAACCGTTTTGTGGCATATGAAAAATTCCCTAAGCCCCGGACCTGTCGATTTTGGTCAAAAATGAAAATTTCAAAAGTGCCTCAATTTCTGATTTAAACTTTAGGTACTATCCCAAAATGTATCACTAAGGTGACAGAAGTTGATTTCGGAGCATCATTTTTGAACAGGAGCTTCAACCGTTTTGTGGCATATGAGAAATTCCCTAAGCCCCGGACCTGTCGATTTTTGTCAAAAATGAAAATATCAAAAGTGCCCCAATTTCTGCTTTAAACTTTAGGTACTATCCCAAAATGTATCACTAAGGTGACAGAAGTTGATTTCGGAGCATCATTTTTGAACAGGAGCTTCAACCGTTTTGTGGCATATGAGAAATACCCTAAGCCCCGGACATGTCGATTTTGGTAAGAAATGAAAATTTCAAAAGTGCCCCAATTTCTGCTTTAAACTTTAGGTACTATCCCAAAATGTATCACTAAGGTGACAGAAGTTGATTTCGGAGCATCATTTTTGAACAGGAGCTTCAACCGTTTTGTGGCATATGAGAAATTCCCTAAGCCCCGGACCTGTCGATTTTGGTCAAAAATAAAAATATATCAAAAGTGCCCCAATTTCTGCTTTAAACTTTAGGTACTATCCCAAAATGTATCACTAAGGTGACAGAAGTTGATTTCGGAGCATCATTTTTGAACAGGAGCTTCAACCGTTTTGTGGCATATGAGAAATTCCCTAAGCCCCGGACCTGTCGATTTTGGTCAAAAATGAAAATTTCAAAAGTGCCCCAATTTCTGCTTTAAACTTTAGGTACTATCCCAAAATGTATCACTAAGGTGACAGAAGTTGATTTCGGAGCATCATTTTTTAACAGGAGCTTCAACCGTTTTGTGGCATATGAGAAATTCCCTAAGCTCCGGACCTGTCGATTTTGGTCAAAAAAGAAAATTTCAAAAGTTCCCCAATTTCTGCTTTAAACTTTCGGTACTATCCCAAAATGTATCACTAAGGTGACAGAATTTGATTTTGGAGCATCATTTTTGAACAGGAGCTTCAACCGTTTTGTGGCATATGAGAAATTCCCTAAGCCCCGGACCTGTCGATTTTGGTCAAAAATGAAAATATCAAAAGTGCCCCAATTTCTGCTTTAAACTTTAGGTACTATCCCAAAATGTATCACTAAGGTGACAGAAGTTGATTTCGGAGCATCATTTTTGAACAGGAGCTTCAACCGTTTTGTGGCATATGAGAAATTCCCTAAGCCCCGGACCTGTCGATTTTGGTCAAAAATGAAAATTTCAAAAGTACCCCAATTTCTGCTTTAAACTTTAGGTACTATCCCAAAATGTATCACTAAGGTGACAGAAGTTGATTCCGGAGCATCATTTTTAAACAGGAGCTTCAACCGTTTTGTGGCATATGAGAAATTCCCTAAGCCCCGGACCTGTCGATTTTGGTCAAAAATGAAAATTTCAAAAGTGCCCTAATTTCTGCTTTAAACTTTAGGTACTATCCCAAAATGTATGACTAAGGTGACAGAAGTTGATTTCGGAGCATCATTTTTTAACAGGAGCTTCAACCGTTTTGTGGCATATGAGAAATTCCCTAAGCTCCGGACCTGTCGATTTTGGTCAAAAAAGAAAATATCAAAAGTGCCCCAATTTCTGCTTTAAACTTTAGGTACTATCCCAAAATGTATCACTAAGGTGACAGAAGTTGATTTCGGAGCATCATTTTTTAACAGGAGCTTCAACCGTTTTGTGGCATATGAGAAATTCCCTAAACTCCGGACCTGTTGATTTTGGTCAAAAAAGAAAATTTCAAAAGTGCCCCAATTTCTGCTTTAAACTTTCGGTACTATCCCAAAATGTATCACTAAGGTGACAGAATTTGATTTTGGAGCATCATTTTTGAACAGGAGCTTCAACCGTTTTGTGGCATATGAGAAATTCCCTAAGCCCGAGCCTGTCGATTTTGGTCAAAAATGAAAATATCAAAAGTGCCCCAATTTCTGCTTTAAACTTTAGGTACTATCCCAAAATGTATCACTAAGGTGACAGAAGTTGATTTCGGAGCATCATTTTTGAACAGGAGCTTCAACCGTTTTGTGGCATATGAGAAATTCCCTAAGCCCCGGACCTGTCGATTTTGGTCAAAAATGAAAATATCAAAAGTGCCCCAATTTCTGCTTTAAACTTTAGGTACTATCCCAAAATGTATCACTAAGGTGACAGAATTTGATTTTGGAGCATCATTTTTGAACAGGAGCTTCAACCGTTTTGTGGCATATGAAAAATTCCCTAAGCCCCGGACCTGTCGATTTTGGTCAAAAATGAAAATTTCAAAAGTGCCTCAATTTCTGATTTAAACTTTAGGTACTATCCCAAAATGTATCACTAAGGTGACAGAAGTTGATTTCGGAGCATCATTTTTGAACAGGAGCTTCAACCGTTTTGTGGCATATGAGAAATTCCCTAAGCCCCGGACCTGTCGATTTTTGTCAAAAATGAAAATATCAAAAGTGCCCCAATTTCTGCTTTAAACTTTAGGTACTATCCCAAAATGTATCACTAAGGTGACAGAAGTTGATTTCGGAGCATCATTTTTGAACAGGAGCTTCAACCGTTTTGTGGCATATGAGAAATACCCTAAGCCCCGGACATGTCGATTTTGGTAAGAAATGAAAATTTCAAAAGTGCCCCAATTTCTGCTTTAAACTTTAGGTACTATCCCAAAATGTATCACTAAGGTGACAGAAGTTGATTTCGGAGCATCATTTTTGAACAGGAGCTTCAACCGTTTTGTGGCATATGAGAAATTCCCTAAGCCCCGGACCTGTCGATTTTGGTCAAAAATAAAAAATATATCAAAAGTGCCCCAATTTCTGCTTTAAACTTTAGGTACTATCCCAAAATGTATCACTAAGGTGACAGAAGTTGATTTCGGAGCATCATTTTTGAACAGGAGCTTCAACCGTTTTGTGGCATATGAGAAATTCCCTAAGCCCCGGACCTGTCGATTTTGGTCAAAAATGAAAATTTCAAAAGTGCCCCAATTTCTGCTTTAAACTTTAGGTACTATCCCAAAATGTATCACTAAGGTGACAGAAGTTGATTTCGGAGCATCATTTTTTAACAGGAGCTTCAACCGTTTTGTGGCATATGAGAAATTCCCTAAACTCCGGACCTGTTGATTTTGGTCAAAAAAGAAAATTTCAAAAGTGCCCCAATTTCTGCTTTAAACTTTCGGTACTATCCCAAAATGTATCACTAAGGTGACAGAATTTGATTTTGGAGCATCATTTTTGAACAGGAGCTTCAACCGTTTTGTGGCATATGAGAAATTCCCTAAGCCCGAGCCTGTCGATTTTGGTCAAAAATGAAAATATCAAAAGTGCCCCAATTTCTGCTTTAAACTTTAGGTACTATCCCAAAATGTATCACTAAGGTGACAGAAGTTGATTTCGGAGCATCATTTTTGAACAGGAGCTTCAACCGTTTTGTGGCATATGAGAAATTCCCTAAGCCCCGGACCTGTCGATTTTGGTCAAAAATGAAAATATCAAAAGTGCCCCAATTTCTGCTTTAAACTTTAGGTACTATCCCAAAATGTATCACTAAGGTGACAGAATTTGATTTTGGAGCATCATTTTTGAACAGGAGCTTCAACCGTTTTGTGGCATATGAAAAATTCCCTAAGCCCCGGACCTGTCGATTTTGGTCAAAAATGAAAATTTCAAAAGTGCCTCAATTTCTGATTTAAACTTTAGGTACTATCCCAAAATGTATCACTAAGGTGACAGAAGTTGATTTCGGAGCATCATTTTTGAACAGGAGCTTCAACCGTTTTGTGGCATATGAGAAATTCCCTAAGCCCCGGACCTGTCGATTTTTGTCAAAAATGAAAATATCAAAAGTGCCCCAATTTCTGCTTTAAACTTTAGGTACTATCCCAAAATGTATCACTAAGGTGACAGAAGTTGATTTCGGAGCATCATTTTTGAACAGGAGCTTCAACCGTTTTGTGGCATATGAGAAATACCCTAAGCCCCGGACATGTCGATTTTGGTAAGAAATGAAAATTTCAAAAGTGCCCCAATTTCTGCTTTAAACTTTAGGTACTATCCCAAAATGTATCACTAAGGTGACAGAAGTTGATTTCGGAGCATCATTTTTGAACAGGAGCTTCAACCGTTTTGTGGCATATGAGAAATTCCCTAAGCCCCGGACCTGTCGATTTTGGTCAAAAATGAAAATTTCAAAAGTGCCCCAATTTCTGCTTTAAACTTTAGGTACTATCCCAAAATGTATCACTAAGGTGACAGAAGTTGATTTCGGAGCATCATTTTTTAACAGGAGCTTCAACCGTTTTGTGGCATATGAGAAATTCCCTAAGCTCCGGACCTGTCGATTTTGGTCAAAAAAGAAAATTTCAAAAGTTCCCCAATTTCTGCTTTAAACTTTCGGTACTATCCCAAAATGTATCACTAAGGTGACAGAATTTGATTTTGGAGCATCATTTTTGAACAGGAGCTTCAACCGTTTTGTGGCATATGAGAAATTCCCTAAGCCCCGGACCTGTCGATTTTGGTCAAAAATGAAAATATCAAAAGTGCCCCAATATCTGCTTTAAACTTTAGGTACTATCCCAAAATGTATCACTAAGGTGACAGAAGTTGATTTCGGAGCATCATTTTTGAACAGGAGCTTCAACCGTTTTGTGGCATATGAGAAATTCCCTAAGCCCCGGACCTGTCGATTTTGGTCAAAAATGAAAATTTCAAAAGTACCCCAATTTCTGCTTTAAACTTTAGGTACTATCCCAAAATGTATCACTAAGGTGACAGAAGTTGATTCCGGAGCATCATTTTTGAACAGGAGCTTCAACCGTTTTGTGGCATATGAGAAATTCCCTAAGCCCCGGACCTGTCGATTTTGGTCAAAAATGAAAATTTCAAAAGTGCCCTAATTTCTGCTTTAAACTTTAGGTACTATCCCAAAATGTATGACTAAGGTGACAGAAGTTGATTTCGGAGCATCATTTTTTAACAGGAGCTTCAACCGTTTTGTGGCATATGAGAAATTCCCTAAGCTCCGGACCTGTCGATTTTGGTCAAAAAAGAAAATTTCAAAAGTGCCCCAATTTCTGCTTTAAACTTTAGGTACTATCCCAAAATGTATCACTAAGGTGACAGAAGTTGATTTTGGAGCATCATTTTTGAACAGGAGCTTCAACCGTTTTGTGGCATATGAGAAATTCCCTAAGCTCCGGACCTGTCGATTTTGGTCAAAAAAGAAAATTTCAAAAGTGCCCCAATTTCTGCTTTAAACTTTAGTTACTATCCCAAAATGTATCACTAAGGTGACAGAAGTTGATTTTGGAGCATCATTTTTGAACAGGAGCTTCAACCGTTTTGTGGAAAATGAGAAATTCCCTAAGCCCCGGACCTGTCGATTTTGGTCAAAAATGAAAATATCAAAAGTGCCCCAATTTCTGCTTTAAACTTTAGGTACTATCCCAAAATGTATCACTAAGGTGACAGAAGTTGATTTTGGAGCATCATTTTTGAACAGGAGCTTCAACCGTTTTGTGGCATATGAGAAATTCCCTAAGCCCCGGACCTGTCGATTTTGGTCAAAAATGAAAATATCAAAAGTGCCCCAATTTCTGCTTTAAACTTTAGGTACTATCCCAAAATGTATCACTAAGGTGACAGAAGTTGATTTTGGAGCATCATTTTTGAACAGGAGCTTCAACCGTTTTGTGGCATATGAGAAATTCCCTAAGCCCCGGACCTGTCGATTTTGGTCAAAAATGAAAATATCAAAAGTGCCCCAATTTCTGCTTTAAACTTTAGGTACTATCCCAAAATGTATCACTAAGGTGACAGAAGTTGATTTTGGAGCATCATTTTTGAACAGGAGCTTCAACCGTTTTGTGGCATATGAGAAATTCCCTAAGCCCCGGACCTGTCGATTTTGGTCAAAAATGAAAATTTCAAAAGTACCCCAATTTCTGCTTTAAACTTTAGGTACTATCCCAAAATGTATCACTAAGGTGACAGAAGTTGATTTCGGAGCATCATTTTTGAACAGGAGCTTCAACCGTTTTGTGGCATATGAGAAATTCCCTAAGCCCCGGACCTGTCGATTTTGGTCAAAAATGAAAATTTCAAAAGTGCCCCAATTTCTGCTTTAAACTTTAGGTACTATCCCAAAATGTATCACTAAGGTGACAGAAGTTGTTTTCGGAGCATCATTTTTTAACAGGAGCTTCAACCGTTTTGTGGCATATGAGAAATTCCCTAAGCTCCGGACCTGTCGATTTTGGTCAAAAAAGAAAATTTCAAAAGTTCCCCAATTTCTGCTTTAAACTTTCGGTACTATCCCAAAATGTATCACTAAGGTGACAGAATTTGATTTTGGAGCATCATTTTTGAACAGGAGCTTCAACCGTTTTGTGGCATATGAGAAATTCCCTAAGCCCCGGACCTGTCGATTTTGGTCAAAAATGAAAATATCAAAAGTGCCCCAATTTCTGCTTTAAACTTTAGGTACTATCCCAAAATGTATCACTAAGGTGACAGAAGTTGATTTCGGAGCATCATTTTTGAACAGGAGCTTCAACCGTTTTGTGGCATATGAGAAATTCCCTAAGCCCCGGACCTGTCGATTTTGGTCCAAAATGAAAATTTCAAAAGTACCCCAATTTCTGCTTTAAACTTTAGGTACTATCCCAAAATGTATCACTAAGGTGACAGAAGTTGATTCCGGAGCATCATTTTTGAACAGGAGCTTCAACCGTTTTGTGGCATATGAGAAATTCCCTAAGCCCCGGACCTGTCGATTTTGATCAAAAATGAAAATTTCAAAAGTGCCCTAATTTCTGCTTTAAACTTTAGGTACTATCCCAAAATGTATGACTAAGGTGACAGAAGTTGATTTCGGAGCATCATTTTTTAACAGGAGCTTCAACCGTTTTGTGGCATATGAGAAATTCCCTAAGCTCCGGACCTGTCGATTTTGGTCAAAAAAGAAAATTTCAAAAGTGCCCCAATTTCTGCTTTAAACTTTAGGTACTATCCCAAAATGTATCACTAAGGTGACAGAAGTTGATTTTGGAGCATCATTTTTGAACAGGAGCTTCAACCGTTTTGTGGCATATGAGAAATTCCCTAAGCTCCGGACCTGTCGATTTTGGTCAAAAAAGAAAATTTCAAAAGTGCCCCAATTTCTGCTTTAAACTTTAGGTACTATCCCAAAATGTATCACTAAGGTGACAGAAGTTGATTTTGGAGCATCATTTTTGAACAGGAGCTTCAACCGTTTTGTGGAAAATGAGAAATTCCCTAAGCCCCGGACCTGTCGATTTTGGTCAAAAATAAAAATTTCAAAAGTACCCCAATTTCTGCTTTAAACTTTAGGTACTATCCCAAAATGTATCACTAATGTGACAGAAGTTGATTTCGGAGCATCATTTTTGAACAGGAGCTTCAACCGTTTTGTGGCATATGAGAAATTCCCTAAGCCCCGGACCTGTCGATTTTGGTCAAAAATGAAAATATCAAAAGTGCCCCAATTTCTGCTTTAAACTTTAGGTACTATCCCAAAATGTATCACTAAGGTGACAGAAGTTGATTTCGGAGCATCATTTTTGAACAGGAGCTTCAACCGTTTTGTGGCATATGAGAAATTCCCTAAGCCCGAGCCTGTCGATTTTGGTCAAAAATGAAAATATCAAAAGTGCCCCAATTTCTGCTTTAAACTTTAGGTACTATCCCAAAATGTATCACTAAGGTGACAGAAGTTGATTTCGGAGCATCATTTTTGAACAGGAGCTTCAACCGTTTTGTGGCATATGAGAAATTCCCTAAGCCCCGGACCTGTCGATTTTGGTCAAAAATGAAAATTTCAAAAGTACCCCAATTTCTGCTTTAAACTTTAGGTACTATCCCAAAATGTATCACTAAGGTGACAGAAGTTGATTCCGGAGCATCATTTTTGAACAGGAGCTTCAACCGTTTTGTGGCATATGAGAAATTCCCTAAGCCCCGGACCTGTCGATTTTGGTCAAAAATGAAAATTTCAAAAGTGCCCTAATTTCTGCTTTAAACTTTAGGTACTATCCCAAAATGTATGACTAAGGTGACAGAAGTTGATTTCGGAGCATCATTTTTTAACAGGAGCTTCAACCGTTTTGTGGCATATGAGAAATTCCCTAAGCTCCGGACCTGTCGATTTTGGTCAAAAAAGAAAATTTCAAAAGTGCCCCAATTTCTGCTTTAAACTTTAGGTACTATCCCAAAATGTATCACTAAGGTGACAGAAGTTGATTTTGGAGCATCATTTTTGAACAGGAGCTTCAACCGTTTTGTGGCATATGAGAAATTCCCTAAGCTCCGGACCTGTCGATTTTGGTCAAAAAAGAAAATTTCAAAAGTGCCCCAATTTCTGCTTTAAACTTTAGTTACTATCCCAAAATGTATCACTAAGGTGACAGAAGTTGATTTTGGAGCATCATTTTTGAACAGGAGCTTCAACCGTTTTGTGGAAAATGAGAAATTCCCTAAGCCCCGGACCTGTCGATTTTGGTCAAAAATGAAAATATCAAAAGTGCCCCAATTTCTGCTTTAAACTTTAGGTACTATCCCAAAATGTATCACTTAGGTGACAGAAGTTGATTTTGGAGCATCATTTTTGAACAGGAGCTTCAACCGTTTTGTGGCATATGAGAAATTCCCTAAGCCCCGGACCTGTCGATTTTGGTCAAAAATGAAAATATCAAAAGTGCCCCAATTTCTGCTTTAAACTTTAGGTACTATCCCAAAATGTATCACTAAGGTGACAGAAGTTGATTTTGGAGCATCATTTTTGAACAGGAGCTTCAACCGTTTTGTGGCATATGAGAAATTCCCTAAGCCCCGGACCTGTCGATTTTGGTCAAAAATGAAAATATCAAAAGTGCCCCAATTTCTGCTTTAAACTTTAGGTACTATCCCAAAATGTATCACTAAGGTGACAGAAGTTGATTTTGGAGCATCATTTTTGAACAGGAGCTTCAACCGTTTTGTGGCATATGAGAAATTCCCTAAGCCCCGGACCTGTCGATTTTGGTCAAAAATGAAAATTTCAAAAGTACCCCAATTTCTGCTTTAAACTTTAGGTACTATCCCAAAATGTATCACTAAGGTGACAGAAGTTGATTTCGGAGCATCATTTTTGAACAGGAGCTTCAACCGTTTTGTGGCATATGAGAAATTCCCTAAGCCCCGGACCTGTCGATTTTGGTCAAAAATGAAAATTTCAAAAGTGCCCCAATTTCTGCTTTAAACTTTAGGTACTATCCCAAAATGTATCACTAAGGTGACAGAAGTTGTTTTCGGAGCATCATTTTTTAACAGGAGCTTCAACCGTTTTGTGGCATATGAGAAATTCCCTAAGCTCCGGACCTGTCGATTTTGGTCAAAAAAGAAAATTTCAAAAGTTCCCCAATTTCTGCTTTAAACTTTCGGTACTATCCCAAAATGTATCACTAAGGTGACAGAATTTGATTTTGGAGCATCATTTTTGAACAGGAGCTTCAACCGTTTTGTGGCATATGAGAAATTCCCTAAGCCCCGGACCTGTCGATTTTGGTCAAAAATGAAAATATCAAAAGTGCCCCAATTTCTGCTTTAAACTTTAGGTACTATCCCAAAATGTATCACTAAGGTGACAGAAGTTGATTTCGGAGCATCATTTTTGAACAGGAGCTTCAACCGTTTTGTGGCATATGAGAAATTCCCTAAGCCCCGGACCTGTCGATTTTGGTCAAAAATGAAAATTTCAAAAGTACCCCAATTTCTGCTTTAAACTTTAGGTACTATCCCAAAATGTATCACTAAGGTGACAGAAGTTGATTCCGGAGCATCATTTTTGAACAGGAGCTTCAACCGTTTTGTGGCATATGAGAAATTCCCTAAGCCCCGGACCTGTCGATTTTGATCAAAAATGAAAATTTCAAAAGTGCCCTAATTTCTGCTTTAAACTTTAGGTACTATCCCAAAATGTATGACTAAGGTGACAGAAGTTGATTTCGGAGCATCATTTTTTAACAGGAGCTTCAACCGTTTTGTGGCATATGAGAAATTCCCTAAGCTCCGGACCTGTCGATTTTGGTCAAAAAAGAAAATTTCAAAAGTGCCCCAATTTCTGCTTTAAACTTTAGGTACTATCCCAAAATGTATCACTAAGGTGACAGAAGTTGATTTTGGAGCATCATTTTTGAACAGGAGCTTCAAGCGTTTTGTGGCATATGAGAAATTCCCTAAGCTCCGGACCTGTCGATTTTGGTCAAAAAAGAAAATTTCAAAAGTGCCCCAATTTCTGCTTTAAACTTTAGGTACTATCCCAAAATGTATCACTAAGGTGACAGAAGTTGATTTTGGAGCATCATTTTTGAACAGGAGCTTCAACCGTTTTGTGGAAAATGAGAAATTCCCTAAGCCCCGGACCTGTCGATTTTGGTCAAAAATAAAAATTTCAAAAGTACCCCAATTTCTGCTTTAAACTTTAGGTACTATCCCAAAATGTATCACTAATGTGACAGAAGTTGATTTCGGAGCATCATTTTTGAACAGGAGCTTCAACCGTTTTGTGGCATATGAGAAATTCCCTAAGCCCCGGACCTGTCGATTTTGGTCAAAAATGAAAATATCAAAAGTGCCCCAATTTCTGCTTTAAACTTTAGGTACTATCCCAAAATGTATCACTAAGGTGACAGAAGTTGATTTTGGAGCATCATTTTTGAACAGGAGCTTCAACCGTTTTGTGGCATATGAGAAATTCCCTAAGCCCCGGACCTGTCGATTTTGGTCAAAAATGAAAATATCAAAAGTGCCCCAATTTCTGCTTTAAACTTTAGGTACTATCCCAAAATGTATCACTAAGGTGACAGAAGTTGATTTCGGAGCATCATTTTTTAACAGGAGCTTCAACCGTTTTGTGGCATATGAGAAATTCCCTAAACTCCGGACCTGTTGATTTTGGTCAAAAAAGAAAATTTCAAAAGTGCCCCAATTTCTGCTTTAAACTTTCGGTACTATCCCAAAATGTATCACTAAGGTGACAGAATTTGATTTTGGAGCATCATTTTTGAACAGGAGCTTCAACCGTTTTGTGGCATATGAGAAATTCCCTAAGCCCGAGCCTGTCGATTTTGGTCAAAAATGAAAATATCAAAAGTGCCCCAATTTCTGCTTTAAACTTTAGGTACTATCCCAAAATGTATCACTAAGGTGACAGAAGTTGATTTCGGAGCATCATTTTTGAACAGGAGCTTCAACCGTTTTGTGGCATATGAGAAATTCCCTAAGCCCCGGACCTGTCGATTTTGGTCAAAAATGAAAATATCAAAAGTGCCCCAATTTCTGCTTTAAACTTTAGGTACTATCCCAAAATGTATCACTAAGGTGACAGAATTTGATTTTGGAGCATCATTTTTGAACAGGAGCTTCAACCGTTTTGTGGCATATGAAAAATTCCCTAAGCCCCGGACCTGTCGATTTTGGTCAAAAATGAAAATATCAAAAGTGCCCCAATTTCTGCTTTAAACTTTAGGTACTATCCCAAAATGTATCACTAAGGTGACAGAAGTTGATTTTGGAGCATCATTTTTGAACAGGAGCTTCAACCGTTTTGTGGCATATGAGAAATTCCCTAAGCCCCGGACCTGTCAATTTTGGTCAAAAATGAAAATTTCAAAAGTGCCCCAGTTTCTGCTTTAAACTTTAGGTACTATCCCAAAATGTATCACTAAGGTGACAGAAGTTGATTTCGGAGCATCATTTTTGAACAGGAGCTTCAACCATTTTGTGGCATATGAGAAATTCCCTAAGCCCCGGACCTGTCGATTTTGGTCAAAAATGAAAATTTCAAAAGTGCCCCAATTTCTGCTTTAAACTTTAGGTACTATCCCAAAATGTATCACTAAGGTGACAGAAGTTGATTTCGGAGCATCATTTTTTAACAGGAGCTTCAACCGTTTTGTGGCATATGAGAAATTCCCTAAGCCCCGGACCTGTCGATTTTGGTCAAAAATGAAAATATCAAAAGTGCCCCAATTTCTGCTTTAAACTTTAGGTACTATCCCAAAATGTATCACTAAGGTGACAGAATTTGATTTTGGAGCATCATTTTTGAACAGGAGCTTCAACCGTTTTGTGGCATATGAAAAATTCCTTAAGCCCCGGACCTGTCGATTTTGGTCAAAAATGAAAATATCAAAAGTGCCCCAATTTCTGCTTTAAACTTTAGGTACTATCCCAAAATGTATCACTAAGGTGACAGAAGTTGATTCCGGAGCATCATTTTTGAACAGGAGCTTCAACCGTTTTGTGGCATATGAGAAATTCCCTAAGCCCCGGACCTGTCGATTTTGATCAAAAATGAAAATTTCAAAAGTGCCCTAATTTCTGCTTTAAACTTTAGGTACTATCCCAAAATGTATGACTAAGGTGACAGAAGTTGATTTCGGAGCATCATTTTTTAACAGGAGCTTCAACCGTTTTGTGGCATATGAGAAATTCCCTAAGCTCCGGACCTGTCGATTTTGGTCAAAAAAGAAAATTTCAAAAGTGCCCCAATTTCTGCTTTAAACTTTAGGTACTATCCCAAAATGTATCACTAAGGTGACAGAAGTTGATTTTGGAGCATCATTTTTGAACAGGAGCTTCAACCGTTTTGTGGCATATGAGAAATTCCCTAAGCTCCGGACCTGTCGATTTTGGTCAAAAAAGAAAATTTCAAAAGTGCCCCAATTTCTGCTTTAAACTTTAGGTACTATCCCAAAATGTATCACTAAGGTGACAGAAGTTGATTTTGGAGCATCATTTTTGAACAGGAGCTTCAACCGTTTTGTGGAAAATGAGAAATTCCCTAAGCCCCGGACCTGTCGATTTTGGTCAAAAATGAAAATATCAAAAGTGCCCCAATTTCTGCTTTAAACTTTAGGTACTATCCCAAAATGTATCACTAAGGTGACAGAAGTTGATTTTGGAGCATCATTTTTGAACAGGAGCTTCAACCGTTTTGTGGCATATGAGAAATTCCCTAAGCCCCGGACCTGTCGATTTTGGTCAAAAATGAAAATATCAAAAGTGCCCCAATTTCTGCTTTAAACTTTAGGTACTATCCCAAAATGTATCACTAAGGTGACAGAAGTTGATTTCGGAGCATCATTTTTTAACAGGAGCTTCAACCGTTTTGTGGCATATGAGAAATTCCCTAAACTCCGGACCTGTTGATTTTGGTCAAAAAAGAAAATTTCAAAAGTGCCCCAATTTCTGCTTTAAACTTTCGGTACTATCCCAAAATGTATCACTAAGGTGACAGAATTTGATTTTGGAGCATCATTTTTGAACAGGAGCTTCAACCGTTTTGTGGCATATGAGAAATTCCCTAAGCCCGAGCCTGTCGATTTTGGTCAAAAATGAAAATATCAAAAGTGCCCCAATTTCTGCTTTAAACTTTAGGTACTATCCCAAAATGTATCACTAAGGTGACAGAAGTTGATTTCGGAGCATCATTTTTGAACAGGAGCTTCAACCGTTTTGTGGCATATGAGAAATTCCCTAAGCTCCGGACCTGTCGATTTTGGTCAAAAATGAAAATATCAAAAGTGCCCCAATTTCTGCTTTAAACTTTAGGTACTATCCCAAAATGTATCACTAAGGTGACAGAATTTGATTTTGGAGCATCATTTTTGAACAGGAGCTTCAACCGTTTTGTGGCATATGAAAAATTCCCTAAGCCCCGGACCTGTCGATTTTGGTCAAAAATGAAAATATCAAAAGTGCCCCAATTTCTGCTTTAAACTTTAGGTACTATCCCAAAATGTATCACTAAGGTGACAGAAGTTGATTTTGGAGCATCATTTTTGAACAGGAGCTTCAACCGTTTTGTGGCATATGAGAAATTCCCTAAGCCCCGGACCTGTCAATTTTGGTCAAAAATGAAAATTTCAAAAGTGCCCCAGTTTCTGCTTTAAACTTTAGGTACTATCCCAAAATGTATCACTAAGGTGACAGAAGTTGATTTCGGAGCATCATTTTTGAACAGGAGCTTCAACCATTTTGTGGCATATGAGAAATTCCCTAAGCCCCGGACCTGTCGATTTTGGTCAAAAATGAAAATTTCAAAAGTGCCCCAATTTCTGCTTTAAACTTTAGGTACTATCCCAAAATGTATCACTAAGGTGACAGAAGTTGATTTCGGAGCATCATTTTTTAACAGGAGCTTCAACCGTTTTGTGGCATATGAGAAATTCCCTAAGCCCCGGACCTGTCGATTTTGGTCAAAAATGAAAATATCAAAAGTGCCCCAATTTCTGCTTTAAACTTTAGGTACTATCCCAAAATGTATCACTAAGGTGACAGAATTTGATTTTGGAGCATCATTTTTGAACAGGAGCTTCAACCGTTTTGTGGCATATGAAAAATTCCTTAAGCCCCGGACCTGTCGATTTTGGTCAAAAATGAAAATATCAAAAGTGCCCCAATTTCTGCTTTAAACTTTAGGTACTATCCCAAAATGTATCACTAAGGTGACAGAAGTTGATTTTGGAGCATCATTTTTGAACAGGAGCTTCAACCGTTTTGTGGCATATGAGAAATTCCCTAAGCCCCGGACCTGTCAATTTTGGTCAAAAATGAAAATTTCAAAAGTGCCCCAGTTTCTGCTTTAAACTTTAGGTACTATCCCAAAATGTATCACTAAGGTGACAGAATTTGATTTTGGAGCATCATTTTTGAACAGGAGCTTCAACCGTTTTGTGGCATATGAGAAATTCCCTAAGCCCCGGACCTGTCGATTTTGGTCAAAAATGAAAATATCAAAAGTGCCCCAATTTCTGCTTTAAACTTTAGCTACTATCCCAAAATGTATCACTAAGGTGACAGAAGTTGATTTTGGAGCATCATTTTTTAACAGGAGCTTCAACCGTTTTGTGGCATATGAGAAATTCCCTAAGCCCCGGACCTGTCGATTTTGGTCAAAAATGAAAATTTCAAAAGTACCCCAATTTCTGCTTTAAACTTTAGGTACTATCCCAAAATGTATCACTAAGGTGACAGAAGTTGATTCCGGAGCATCATTTTTGAACAGGAGCTTCAACCGTTTTGTGGCATATGAGAAATTCCCTAAGCCCCGGACCTGTCGATTTTGGTCAAAAATGAAAATTTCAAAAGTGCCCTAATTTCTGCTTTAAACTTTAGGTACTATCCCAAAATGTATGACTAAGGTGACAGAAGTTGATTTCGGAGCATCATTTTTTAACAGGAGCTTCAACCGTTTTGTGGCATATGAGAAATTCCCTAAGCTCCGGACCTGTCGATTTTGGTCAAAAAAGAAAATTTCAAAAGTGCCCCAATTTCTGCTTTAAACTTTAGGTACTATCCCAAAATGTATCACTAAGGTGACAGAAGTTGATTTTGGAGCATAATTTTTGAACAGGAGCTTCAACCGTTTTGTGGAAATGAGAAATTCCCTAAGCCCCGGACCTGTCGATTTTGGTCAAAAATAAAAATTTCAAAAGTACCCCAATTTCTGCTTTAAACTTTAGGTACTATCCCAAAATGTATCACTAATGTGACAGAAGTTGATTTCGGAGCATCATTTTTGAACAGGAGCTTCAACCGTTTTGTGGCATATGAGAAATTCCCTAAGCCCCGGACCTGTCGATTTTGGTCAAAAATGAAAATATCAAAAGTGCCCCAATTTCTGCTTTAAACTTTAGGTACTATCCCAAAATGTATCACTAAGGTGACAGAAGTTGATTTCGGAGCATCATTTTTTAACAGGAGCTTCAACCGTTTTGTGGCATATGAGAAATTCCCTAAACTCCGGACCTGTTGATTTTGGTCAAAAAAGAAAATTTCAAAAGTGCCCCAATTTCTGCTTTAAACTTTCGGTACTATCCCAAAATGTATCACTAAGGTGACAGAATTTGATTTTGGAGCATCATTTTTGAACAGGAGCTTCAACCGTTTTGTGGCATATGAGAAATTCCCTAAGCCCGAGCCTGTCGATTTTGGTCAAAAATGAAAATATCAAAAGTGCCCCAATTTCTGCTTTAAACTTTAGGTACTATCCCAAAATGTATCACTAAGGTGACAGAAGTTGATTTCGGAGCATCATTTTTGAACAGGAGCTTCAACCGTTTTGTGGCATATGAGAAATTCCCTAAGCCCCGGACCTGTCGATTTTGGTCAAAAATGAAAATATCAAAAGTGCCCCAATTTCTGCTTTAAACTTTAGGTACTATCCCAAAATGTATCACTAAGGTGACAGAATTTGATTTTGGAGCATCATTTTTGAACAGGAGCTTCAACCGTTTTGTGGCATATGAAAAATTCCCTAAGCCCCGGACCTGTCGATTTTGGTCAAAAATGAAAATATCAAAAGTGCCCCAATTTCTGCTTTAAACTTTAGGTACTATCCCAAAATGTATCACTAAGGTGACAGAAGTTGATTTTGGAGCATCATTTTTGAACAGGAGCTTCAACCGTTTTGTGGCATATGAGAAATTCCCTAAGCCCCGGACCTGTCAATTTTGGTCAAAAATGAAAATTTCAAAAGTGCCCCAGTTTCTGCTTTAAACTTTAGGTACTATCCCAAAATGTATCACTAAGGTGACAGAAGTTGATTTCGGAGCATCATTTTTGAACAGGAGCTTCAACCATTTTGTGGCATATGAGAAATTCCCTAAGCCCCGGACCTGTCGATTTTGGTCAAAAATGAAAATATCAAAAGTGCCCCAATTTCTGCTTTAAACTTTAGGTACTATCCCAAAATGTATCACTAAGGTGACAGAAGTTGATTTTGGAGCATCATTTTTGAACAGGAGCTTCAACCGTTTTGTGGCATATGAGAAATTCCCTAAGCCCCGGACCTGTCAATTTTGGTCAAAAATGAAAATTTCAAAAGTGCCCCAGTTTCTGCTTTAAACTTTAGGTACTATCCCAAAATGTATCACTAAGGTGACAGAATTTGATTTTGGAGCATCATTTTTGAACAGGAGCTTCAACCGTTTTTGTGGCATATGAGAAATTCCTAAGCCCCGGACCTGTCGATTTTGGTCAAAAATGAAAATATCAAAAGTGCCCCAATTTCTGCTTTAAACTTTAGCTACTATCCCAAAATGTATCACTAAGGTGACAGAAGTTGATTTTGGAGCATCATTTTTTAACAGGAGCTTCAACCGTTTTGTGGCATATGAGAAATTCCCTAAGCCCCGGACCTGTCGATTTTGGTCAAAAATGAAAATTTCAAAAGTACCCCAATTTCTGCTTTAAACTTTAGGTACTATCCCAAAATGTATCACTAAGGTGACAGAAGTTGATTCCGGAGCATCATTTTTGAACAGGAGCTTCAACCGTTTTGTGGCATATGAGAAATTCCCTAAGCCCCGGACCTGTCGATTTTGGTCAAAAATGAAAATTTCAAAAGTGCCCTAATTTCTGCTTTAAACTTTAGGTACTATCCCAAAATGTATGACTAAGGTGACAGAAGTTGATTTCGGAGCATCATTTTTTAACAGGAGCTTCAACCGTTTTGTGGCATATGAGAAATTCCCTAAGCTCCGGACCTGTCGATTTTGGTCAAAAAAGAAAATTTCAAAAGTGCCCCAATTTCTGCTTTAAACTTTAGGTACTATCCCAAAATGTATCACTAAGGTGACAGAAGTTGATTTTGGAGCATAATTTTTGAACAGGAGCTTCAACCGTTTTGTGGAAATGAGAAATTCCCTAAGCCCCGGACCTGTCGATTTTGGTCAAAAATAAAAATTTCAAAAGTACCCCAATTTCTGCTTTAAACTTTAGGTACTATCCCAAAATGTATCACTAATGTGACAGAAGTTGATTTCGGAGCATCATTTTTGAACAGGAGCTTCAACCGTTTTGTGGCATATGAGAAATTCCCTAAGCCCCGGACCTGTCGATTTTGGTCAAAAATGAAAATATCAAAAGTGCCCCAATTTCTGCTTTAAACTTTAGGTACTATCCCAAAATGTATCACTAAGGTGACAGAAGTTGATTTCGGAGCATCATTTTTGAACAGGAGCTTCAACCGTTTTGTGGCATATGAGAAATTCCCTAAGCCCCGGACCTGTCGATTTTGGTCAAAAATGAAAATATCAAAAGTGCCCCAATTTCTGCTTTAAACTTTAGGTACTATCCCAAAATGTATCACTAAGGTGACAGAAGTTGATTTTGGAGCATCATTTTTGAACAGGAGCTTCAACCGTTTTGTGGCATATGAGAAATTCCCTAAGCCCCGGACCTGTCAATTTTGGTCAAAAATGAAAATTTCAAAAGTGCCCCAATTTCTGCTTTAAACTTTAGGTACTATCCCAAAATGTATCACTAAGGTGACAGAATTTGATTTTGGAGCATCATTTTTGAACAGGAGCTTCAACCGTTTTGTGGCATATGAGAAATTCCCTAAGCCCCGGACCTGTCGATTTTGGTCAAAAATGAAAATTTCAAAAGTGCCCCAATTTCTGCTTTAAACTTTCGGTACTATCCCAAAATGTATCACTAAGGTGACAGAAGTTGATTTTGGAGCATCATTTTTGAACAGGAGCTTCAACCGTTTTGTGGCATATGAGAAATTCCCTAAGCCCCGGACCTGTCGATTTTGGTCAAAAAAGAAAATTTCAAAAGTTCCCCAATTTCTGCTTTAAACTTTCGGTACTATCCCAAAATGTATCACTAAGGTGACAGAAGTTGATTTTGGAGCATCATTTTTGAACAGGAGCTTCAACCGTTTTGTGGCATATGAGAAATTCCCTAAGCCCCGGACCTGTCGATTTTGGTCAAAAATGAAAATTTCAAAAGTGCCTCAATTTCTGCTTTAAACTTTAGGTACTATCCCAAAATGTATCACTAAGGTGACAGAAGTTGATTTCGGAGCATCATTTTTTAACAGGAGCTTCAACCGTTTTGTGGCATATGAGAAATTCCCTAAACTCCGGACCTGTCGATTTTGGTCAAAAAAGAAAATTTAAAAAGTTCCCCAATTTCTGCTTTAAACTTTCGGTACTATCCCAAAATGTATCACTAAGGTGACAGAATTTGATTTTGGAGCATCATTTTTGAACAGGAGCTTCAACCGTTTTGTGGCATATGAGAAATTCCCTAAGCTCCGGACCTGTCGATTTTGGTCAAAAAAGAAAATTTCAAAAGTTCCCCAATTTCTGCTTTAAACTTTCGGTACTATCCCAAAATGTATCACTAAGGTGACAGAATTTGATTTTGGAGCATCATTTTTGAACAGGAGCTTCAACCGTTTTGTGGCATATGAGAAATTCCCTAAGCCCCGGACCTGTCGATTTTGGTCAAAAATGAAAATATCAAAAGTGCCCCAATTTCTGCTTTAAACTTTAGGTACTATCCCAAAATGTATCACTAAGGTGACAGAAGTTGATTTTGGAGCATCATTTTTGAACAGGAGCTTCAACCGTTTTGTGGCATATGAGAAATTCCCTAAGCCCCGGACCTGTCGATTTTGGTCAAAAATGAAAATTTCAAAAGTGCCTCAATTTCTGATTTAAACTTTAGGTACTATCCCAAAATGTATCACTAAGGTGACAGAAGTTGATTTCGGAGCATCATTTTTGAACAGGAGCTTCAACCGTTTTGTGGCATATGAGAAATTCCCTAAGCCCCGGACCTGTCGATTTTGGTCAAAAATGAAAATATCAAAAGTGCCCCAATTTCTGCTTTAAACTTTAGGTACTATCCCAAAATGTATCACTAAGGTGACAGAAGTTGATTTCGGAGCATCATTTTTGAACAGGAGCTTCAACCGTTTTGTGGCATATGAGAAATACCCTAAGCCCCGGACATGTCGATTTTGGTAAGAAATGAAAATTTCAAAAGTGCCCCAATTTCTGCTTTAAACTTTAGGTACTATCCCAAAATGTATCACTAAGGTGACAGAAGTTGATTTCGGAGCATCATTTTTGAACAGGAGCTTCAACCGTTTTGTGGCATATGAGAAATTCCCTAAGCCCCGGACCTGTCGATTTTGGTCAAAAATAAAAATATATCAAAAGTGCCCCAATTTCTGCTTTAAACTTTAGGTACTATCCCAAAATGTATCACTAAGGTGACAGAAGTTGATTTTGGAGCATCATTTTTGAACAGGAGCTTCAACCGTTTTGTGGCATATGAGAAATTCCCTAAGCCCCGGACCTGTCGATTTTGGTCAAAAATGAAAATTTCAAAAGTACCCCAATTTCTGCTTTAAACTTTAGGTACTATCCCAAAATGTATCACTAAGGTGACAGAAGTTGATTTCGGAGCATCATTTTTTAACAGGAGCTTCAACCGTTTTGTGGCATATGAGAAATTCCCTAAGCTCCGGACCTGTCGATTTTGGTCAAAAAAGAAAATTTCAAAAGTTCCCCAATTTCTGCTTTAAACTTTCGGTACTATCCCAAAATGTATCACTAAGGTGACAGAATTTGATTTTGGAGCATCATTTTTGAACAGGAGCTTCAACCGTTTTGTGGCATATGAGAAATTCCCTAAGCCCCGGACCTGTCGATTTTGGTCAAAAATGAAAATATCAAAAGTGCCCCAATTTCTGCTTTAAACTTTAGGTACTATCCCAAAATGTATCACTAAGGTGACAGAAGTTGATTTCGGAGCATCATTTTTGAACAGGAGCTTCAACCGTTTTGTGGCATATGAGAAATTCCCTAAGCCCCGGACCTGTCGATTTTGGTCAAAAATGAAAATTTCAAAAGTACCCCAATTTCTGCTTTAAACTTTAGGTACTATCCCAAAATGTATCACTAAGGTGACAGAAGTTGATTCCGGAGCATCATTTTTGAACAGGAGCTTCAACCGTTTTGTGGCATATGAGAAATTCCCTAAGCCCCGGACCTGTCGATTTTGGTCAAAAATGAAAATTTCAAAAGTGCCCTAATTTCTGCTTTAAACTTTAGGTACTATCCCAAAATGTATGACTAAGGTGACAGAAGTTGATTTCGGAGCATCATTTTTTAACAGGAGCTTCAACCGTTTTGTGGCATATGAGAAATTCCCTAAGCTCCGGACCTGTCGATTTTGGTCAAAAAAGAAAATTTCAAAAGTGCCCCAATTTCTGCTTTAAACTTTAGGTACTATCCCAAAATGTATCACTAAGGTGACAGAAGTTGATTTTGGAGCATCATTTTTGAACAGGAGCTTCAACCGTTTTGTGGCATATGAGAAATTCCCTAAGCTCCGGACCTGTCGATTTTGGTCAAAAAAGAAAATTTCAAAAGTGCCCCAATTTCTGCTTTAAACTTTAGGTACTATCCCAAAATGTATCACTAAGGTGACAGAAGTTGATTTTGGAGCATCATTTTTGAACAGGAGCTTCAACCATTTTGTGGAAAATGAGAAATTCCCTAAGCCCCGGACCTGTCGATTTTGGTCAAAAATAAAAATTTCAAAAGTACCCCAATTTCTGCTTTAAACTTTAGGTACTATCCCAAAATGTATCACTAATGTGACAGAAGTTGATTTCGGAGCATCATTTTTGAACAGGAGCTTCAACCGTTTTGTGGCATATGAGAAATTCCCTAAGCCCCGGACCTGTCGATTTTGGTCAAAAATGAAAATATCAAAAGTGCCCCAATTTCTGCTTTAAACTTTAGGTACTATCCCAAAATGTATCACTAAGGTGACAGAATTTGATTTTGGAGCATCATTTTTGAACAGGAGCTTCAACCGTTTTGTGGCATATGAGAAATTCCCTAAGCCCCGGACCTGTCGATTTTGGTCAAAAATGAAAATATCTAAAGTGCCCCAATTTCTGCTTTAAACTTTAGGTACTATCCCAAAATGTATCACTAAGGTGACAGAAGTTGATTTCGGAGCATCATTTTTTAACAGGAGCTTCAACCGTTTTGTGGCATATGAGAAATTCCCTAAACTCCGGACCTGTTGATTTTGGTCAAAAAAGAAAATTTCAAAAGTGCCCCAATTTCTGCTTTAAACTTTCGGTACTATCCCAAAATGTATCACTAAGGTGACAGAATTTGATTTTGGAGCATCATTTTTGAACAGGAGCTTCAACCGTTTTGTGGCATATGAGAAATTCCCTAAGCCCGGACCTGTCGATTTTGGTCAAAAATGAAAATATCAAAAGTGCCCCAATTTCTGCTTTAAACTTTAGGTACTATCCCAAAATGTATCACTAAGGTGACAGAAGTTGATTTCGGAGCATCATTTTTGAACAGGAGCTTCAACCGTTTTGTGGCATATGAGAAATTCCCTAAGCCCCGGACCTGTCGATTTTGGTCAAAAATGAAAATATCAAAAGTGCCCCAATTTCTGCTTTAAACTTTAGGTACTATCCCAAAATGTATCACTAAGGTGACAGAAGTTGATTTCGGAGCATCATTTTTGAACAGGAGCTTCAACCGTTTTGTGGCATATGAAAAATTCCCTAAGCCCCGGACCTGTCGATTTTGGTCAAAAATGAAAATATCAAAAGTGCCCCAATTTCTGCTTTAAACTTTAGGTACTATCCCAAAATGTATCACTAAGGTGACAGAAGTTGATTTCGGAGCATCATTTTTGAACAGGAGCTTCAACCATTTTGTGGCATATGAGAAATTCCCTAAGCCCCGGACCTGTCGATTTTGGTCAAAAATGAAAATTTCAAAAGTGCCCCAATTTCTGCTTTAAACTTTAGGTACTATCCCAAAATGTATCACTAAGGTGACAGAAGTTGATTTCGGAGCATCATTTTTTAACAGGAGCTTCAACCGTTTTGTGGCATATGAGAAATTCCCTAAGCCCCGGACCTGTCGATTTTGGTCAAAAATGAAAATATCAAAAGTGCCCCAGTTTCTGCTTTAAACTTTAGGTACTATCCCAAAATGTATCACTAAGGTGACAGAAGTTGATTTTGGAGCATCATTTTTTAACAGGAGCTTCAACCGTTTTGTGGCATATGAGAAATTCCCTAAGCCCCGGACCTGTCGATTTTGGTCAAAAATGAAAATATCAAAAGTGCCCCAATTTCTGCTTTAAACTTTAGGTACTATCCCAAAATGTATCACTAAGGTGACAGAATTTGATTTTGGAGCATCATTTTTGAACAGGAGCTTCAACCGTTTTGTGGCATATGAAAAATTCCTTAAGCCCCGGACCTGTCGATTTTGGTCAAAAATGAAAATATCAAAAGTGCCCCAATTTCTGCTTTAAACTTTAGGTACTATCCCAAAATGTATCACTAAGGTGACAGAAGTTGATTTTGGAGCATCATTTTTGAACAGGAGCTTCAACCGTTTTGTGGCATATGAGAAATTCCCTAAGCCCCGGACCTGTCAATTTTGGTCAAAAATGAAAATTTCAAAAGTGCCCCAGTTTCTGCTTTAAACTTTAGGTACTATCCCAAAATGTATCACTAAGGTGACAGAATTTGATTTTGGAGCATCATTTTTGAACAGGAGCTTCAACCGTTTTGTGGCATATGAGAAATTCCCTAAGCCCCGGACCTGTCGATTTTGGTCAAAAATGAAAATATCAAAAGTGCCCCAATTTCTGCTTTAAACTTTAGCTACTATCCCAAAATGTATCACTAAGGTGACAGAAGTTGATTTCGGAGCATCATTTTTTAACAGGAGCTTCAACCGTTTTGTGGCATATGAGAAATTCCCTAAGCCCCGGACCTGTCGATTTTGGTCAAAAATGAAAATTTCAAAAGTACCCCAATTTCTGCTTTAAACTTTAGGTACTATCCCAAAATGTATCACTAAGGTGACAGAAGTTGATTCCGGAGCATCATTTTTGAACAGGAGCTTCAACCGTTTTGTGGCATATGAGAAATTCCCTAAGCCCCGGACCTGTCGATTTTGGTCAAAAATGAAAATTTCAAAAGTGCCCTAATTTCTGCTTTAAACTTTAGGTACTATCCCAAAATGTATGACTAAGGTGACAGAAGTTGATTTCGGAGCATCATTTTTTAACAGGAGCTTCAACCGTTTTGTGGCATATGAGAAATTCCCTAAGCTCCGGACCTGTCGATTTTGGTCAAAAAAGAAAATTTCAAAAGTGCCCCAATTTCTGCTTTAAACTTTAGGTACTATCCCAAAATGTATCACTAAGGTGACAGAAGTTGATTTTGGAGCATCATTTTTGAACAGGAGCTTCAACCGTTTTGTGGAAATGAGAAATTCCCTAAGCCCCGGACCTGTCGATTTTGGTCAAAAATAAAAATTTCAAAAGTGCCCCAATTTCTGCTTTAAACTTTAGGTACTATCCCAAAATGTATCACTAAGGTGACAGAAATTGATTTCGGAGCATCATTTTTGAACAGGAGCTTCAACCGTTTTGTGGCATATGAGAAATTCCCTAAGCCCCGGACCTGTCGATTTTGGTCAAAAATGAAAATATCAAAAGTGCCCCAATTTCTGCTTTAAACTTTAGGTACTATCCCAAAATGTATCACTAAGGTGACAGAAGTTGATTTCGGAGCATCATTTTTGAACAGGAGCTTCAACCGTTTTGTGGCATATGAGAAATTCCCTAAGCCCCGGACCTGTCGATTTTGGTCAAAAATGAAAATATCAAAAGTGCCCCAATTTCTGCTTTAAACTTTAGGTACTATCCCAAAATGTATCACTAAGGTGACAGAAGTTGATTTTGGAGCATCATTTTTGAACAGGAGCTTCAACCGTTTTGTGGCATATGAGAAATTCCTTAAGCCCCGGACCTGTCGATTTTGGTCAAAAATGAAAATATCAAAAGTGCCCCAATTTCTGCTTTAAACTTTAGGTACTATCCCAAAATGTATCACTAAGGTGACAGAAGTTGATTTTGGAGCATCATTTTTGAACAGGAGCTTCAACCGTTTTGTGGCATATGAGAAATTCCCTAAGCCCCGGACCTGTCAATTTTGGTCAAAAATGAAAATTTCAAAAGTGCCCCAGTTTCTGCTTTAAACTTTAGGTACTATCCCAAAATGTATCACTAAGGTGACAGAATTTGATTTTGGAGCATCATTTTTGAACAGGAGCTTCAACCGTTTTGTGGCATATGAGAAATTCCCTAAGCCCCGGACCTGTCGATTTTGGTCAAAAATGAAAATATCAAAAGTGCCCCAATTTCTGCTTTAAACTTTAGCTACTATCCCAAAATGTATCACTAAGGTGACAGAAGTTGATTTCGGAGCATCATTTTTTAACAGGAGCTTCAACCGTTTTGTGGCATATGAGAAATTCCCTAAGCCCCGGACCTGTCGATTTTGGTCAAAAATGAAAATTTCAAAAGTACCCCAATTTCTGCTTTAAACTTTAGGTACTATCCCAAAATGTATCACTAAGGTGACAGAAGTTGATTCCGGAGCATCATTTTTGAACAGGAGCTTCAACCGTTTTGTGGCATATGAGAAATTCCCTAAGCCCCGGACCTGTCGATTTTGGTCAAAAATGAAAATTTCAAAAGTGCCCTAATTTCTGCTTTAAACTTTAGGTACTATCCCAAAATGTATGACTAAGGTGACAGAAGTTGATTTCGGAGCATCATTTTTTAACAGGAGCTTCAACCGTTTTGTGGCATATGAGAAATTCCCTAAGCTCCGGACCTGTCGATTTTGGTCAAAAAAGAAAATTTCAAAAGTGCCCCAATTTCTGCTTTAAACTTTAGGTACTATCCCAAAATGTATCACTAAGGTGACAGAAGTTGATTTTGGAGCATCATTTTTGAACAGGAGCTTCAACCGTTTTGTGGAAATGAGAAATTCCCTAAGCCCCGGACCTGTCGATTTTGGTCAAAAATAAAAATTTCAAAAGTGCCCCAATTTCTGCTTTAAACTTTAGGTACTATCCCAAAATGTATCACTAAGGTGACAGAAGTTGATTTCGGAGCATCATTTTTGAACAGGAGCTTCAACCGTTTTGTGGCATATGAGAAATTCCCTAAGCCCCGGACCTGTCGATTTTGGTCAAAAATGAAAATATCAAAAGTGCCCCAATTTCTGCTTTAAACTTTAGGTACTATCCCAAAATGTATCACTAAGGTGACAGAAGTTGATTTCGGAGCATCATTTTTGAACAGGAGCTTCAACCGTTTTGTGGCATATGAGAAATTCCCTAAGCCCCGGACCTGTCGATTTTGGTCAAAAATGAAAATATCAAAAGTGCCCCAATTTCTGCTTTAAACTTTAGGTACTATCCCAAAATGTATCACTAAGGTGACAGAAGTTGATTTTGGAGCATCATTTTTGAACAGGAGCTTCAACCGTTTTGTGGCATATGAGAAATTCCCTAAGCCCCGGACCTGTCAATTTTGGTCAAAAATGAAAATTTCAAAAGTGCCCCAATTTCTGCTTTAAACTTTAGGTACTATCCCAAAATGTATCACTAAGGTGACAGAATTTGATTTTGGAGCATCATTTTTGAACAGGAGCTTCAACCGTTTTGTGGCATATGAGAAATTCCCTAAGCCCCGGACCTGTCGATTTTGGTCAAAAATGAAAATTTCAAAAGTGCCCCAATTTCTGCTTTAAACTTTCGGTACTATCCCAAAATGTATCACTAAGGTGACAGAAGTTGATTTTGGAGCATCATTTTTGAACAGGAGCTTCAACCGTTTTGTGGCATATGAGAAATTCCCTAAGCCCCGGACCTGTCGATTTTGGTCAAAAAAGAAAATTTCAAAAGTTCCCCAATTTCTGCTTTAAACTTTAGGTACTATCCCAAAATGTATCACTAAGGTGACAGAAGTTGATTTCGGAGCATCATTTTTTAACAGGAGCTTCAACCGTTTTGTGGCATATGAGAAATTCCCTAAACTCCGGACCTGTCGATTTTGGTCAAAAAAGAAAATTTAAAAAGTTCCCCAATTTCTGCTTTAAACTTTCGGTACTATCCCAAAATGTATCACTAAGGTGACAGAATTTGATTTTGGAGCATCATTTTTGAACAGGAGCTTCAACCGTTTTGTGGCATATGAGAAATTCCCTAAGCTCCGACCTGTCGATTTTGGTCAAAAAAGAAAATTTCAAAAGTTCCCCAATTTCTGCTTTAAACTTTCGGTACTATCCCAAAATGTATCACTAAGGTGACAGAATTTGATTTTGGAGCATCATTTTTGAACAGGAGCTTCAACCGTTTTGTGGCATATGAGAAATTCCCTAAGCCCCGGACCTGTCGATTTTGGTCAAAAATGAAAATATCAAAAGTGCCCCAATTTCTGCTTTAAACTTTAGGTACTATCCCAAAATGTATCACTAAGGTGACAGAAGTTGATTTTGGAGCATCATTTTTGAACAGGAGCTTCAACCGTTTTGTGGCATATGAGAAATTCCCTAAGCCCCGGACCTGTCGATTTTGGTCAAAAATGAAAATTTCAAAAGTGCCTCAATTTCTGATTTAAACTTTAGGTACTATCCCAAAATGTATCACTAAGGTGACAGAAGTTGATTTCGGAGCATCATTTTTGAACAGGAGCTTCAACCGTTTTGTGGCATATGAGAAATTCCCTAAGCCCCGGACCTGTCGATTTTGGTCAAAAATGAAAATATCAAAAGTGCCCCAATTTCTGCTTTAAACTTTAGGTACTATCCCAAAATGTATCACTAAGGTGACAGAAGTTGATTTCGGAGCATCATTTTTGAACAGGAGCTTCAACCGTTTTGTGGCATATGAGAAATTCCCTAAGCCCCGGACCTGTCGATTTTGGTCAAAAATAAAAATATATCAAAAGTGCCCCAATTTCTGCTTTAAACTTTAGGTACTATCCCAAAATGTATCACTAAGGTGACAGAAGTTGATTTTGGAGCATCATTTTTGAACAGGAGCTTCAACCGTTTTGTGGCATATGAGAAATTCCCTAAGCCCCGGACCTGTCGATTTTGGTCAAAAATGAAAATTTCAAAAGTACCCCAATTTCTGCTTTAAACTTTAGGTACTATCCCAAAATGTATCACTAAGGTGACAGAAGTTGATTTCGGAGCATCATTTTTGAACAGGAGCTTCAACCGTTTTGTGGCATATGAGAAATTCCCTAAGCCCCGGACCTGTCGATTTTGGTCAAAAATGAAAATTTCAAAAGTGCCCCAAATTCTGCTTTAAACTTTAGGTACTATCCCAAAATGTATCACTAAGGTGACAGAAGTTGATTTCGGAGCATCATTTTTTAACAGGAGCTTCAACCGTTTTGTGGCATATGAGAAATTCCCTAAGCTCCGGACCTGTCGATTTTGGTCAAAAAAGAAAATTTCAAAAGTTCCCCAATTTCTGCTTTAAACTTTCGGTACTATCCCAAAATGTATCACTAAGGTGACAGAAGTTGATTTCGGAGCATCATTTTTGAACAGGAGCTTCAACCGTTTTGTGGCATATGAGAAATTCCCTAAGCCCCGGACCTGTCGATTTTGGTCAAAAATGAAAATTTCAAAAGTACCCCAATTTCTGCTTTAAACTTTAGGTACTATCCCAAAATGTATCACTAAGGTGACAGAAGTTGATTCCGGAGCATCATTTTTGAACAGGAGCTTCAACCGTTTTGTGGCATATGAGAAATTCCCTAAGCCCCGGACCTGTCGATTTTGGTCAAAAATGAAAATTTCAAAAGTGCCCTAATTTCTGCTTTAAACTTTAGGTACTATCCCAAAATGTATGACTAAGGTGACAGAAGTTGATTTCGGAGCATCATTTTTTAACAGGAGCTTCAACCGTTTTGTGGCATATGAGAAATTCCCTAAGCTCCGGACCTGTCGATTTTGGTCAAAAAAGAAAATTTCAAAAGTGCCCCAATTTCTGCTTTAAACTTTAGGTACTATCCCAAAATGTATCACTAAGGTGACAGAAGTTGATTTTGGAGCATCATTTTTGAACAGGAGCTTCAACCGTTTTGTGGCATATGAGAAATTCCCTAAGCTCCGGACCTGTCGATTTTGGTCAAAAAAGAAAATTTCAAAAGTGCCCCAATTTCTGCTTTAAACTTTAGGTACTATCCCAAAATGTATCACTAAGGTGACAGAAGTTGATTTTGGAGCATCATTTTTGAACAGGAGCTTCAACCGTTTTGTGGAAAATGAGAAATTCCCTAAGCCCCGGACCTGTCGATTTTGGTCAAAAATAAAAATTTCAAAAGTACCTCAATTTCTGCTTTAAACTTTAGGTACTATCCCAAAATGTATCACTAATGTGACAGAAGTTGATTTCGGAGCATCATTTTTGAACAGGAGCTTCAACCGTTTTGTGGCATATGAGAAATTCCCTAAGCCCCGGACCTGTCGATTTTGGTCAAAAATTAAAATATCAAAAGTGCCCCAATTTCTGCTTTAAACTTTAGGTACTATCCCAAAATGTATCACTAAGGTGACAGAAGTTGATTTTGGAGCATCATTTTTGAACAGGAGCTTCAACCGTTTTGTGGCATATGAGAAATTCCCTAAGCCCCGGACCTGTCGATTTTGGTCAAAAAAGAAAATTTCAAAAGTGCCCCGATTTCTGCTTTAAACTTTCGGTACTATCCCAAAATGTATCACTAAGGTGACAGAATTTGATTTTGGAGCATCATTTTTGAACAGGAGCTTCAACCGTTTTGTGGCATATGAGAAATTCCCTAAGCCCGGACCTGTCGATTTTGGTCAAAAATGAAAATATCAAAAGTGCCCCAATTTCTGCTTTAAACTTTAGGTACTATCCCAAAATGTATCACTAAGGTGACAGAAGTTGATTTCGGAGCATCATTTTTGAACAGGAGCTTCAACCGTTTTGTGGCATATGAGAAATTCCCTAAGCCCCGGACCTGTCGATTTTGGTCAAAAATGAAAATATCAAAAGTGCCCCAATTTCTGCTTTAAACTTTAGGTACTATCCCAAAATGTATCACTAAGGTGACAGAATTTGATTTTGGAGCATCATTTTTGAACAGGAGCTTCAACCGTTTTGTGGCATATGAAAAATTCCCTAAGCCCCGGACCTGTCGATTTTGGTCAAAAATGAAAATATCAAAAGTGCCCCAATTTCTGCTTTAAACTTTAGGTACTATCCAAAAATGTATCACTAAGGTGACAGAAGTTGATTTTGGAGCATCATTTTTGAACAGGAGCTTCAACCGTTTTGTGGCATATGAGAAATTCCCTAAGCCCCGGACCTGTCAATTTTGGTCAAAAATGAAAATTTCAAAAGTGCCCCAGTTTCTGCTTTAAACTTTAGGTACTATCCCAAAATGTATCACTAAGGTGACAGAAGTTGATTTCGGAGCATCATTTTTGAACAGGAGCTTCAACCATTTTGTGGCATATGAGAAATTCCCTAAGCCCCGGACCTGTCGATTTTGGTCAAAAATGAAAATTTCAAAAGTGCCCCAATTTCTGCTTTAAACTTTAGGTACTATCCCAAAATGTATCACTAAGGTGACAGAAGTTGATTTCGGAGCATCATTTTTTAACAGGAGCTTCAACCGTTTTGTGGCATATGAGAAATTCCCTAAGCCCCGGACCTGTCGATTTTGGTCAAAAATGAAAATATCAAAAGTGCCCCAATTTCTGCTTTAAACTTTAGGTACTATCCCAAAATGTATCACTAAGGTGACAGAAGTTGATTTTGGAGCATCATTTTTGAACAGGAGCTTCAACCGTTTTGTGGCATATGAGAAATTCCCTAAGCCCCGGACCTGTCAATTTTGGTCAAAAATGAAAATTTCAAAAGTGCCCCAGTTTCTGCTTTAAACTTTAGGTACTATCCCAAAATGTATCACTAAGGTGACAGAATTTGATTTTGGAGCATCATTTTTGAACAGGAGCTTCAACCGTTTTGTGGCATATGAGAAATTCCCTAAGCCCCGGACCTGTCGATTTTGGTCAAAAATGAAAATATCAAAAGTGCCCCAATTTCTGCTTTAAACTTTAGCTACTATCCCAAAATGTATCACTAAGGTGACAGAAGTTGATTTCGGAGCATCATTTTTTAACAGGAGCTTCAACCGTTTTGTGGCATATGAGAAATTCCCTAAGCCCCGGACCTGTCGATTTTGGTCAAAAATGAAAATTTCAAAAGTACCCCAATTTCTGCTTTAAACTTTAGGTACTATCCCAAAATGTATCACTAAGGTGACAGAAGTTGATTCCGGAGCATCATTTTTGAACAGGAGCTTCAACCGTTTTGTGGCATATGAGAAATTCCCTAAGCCCCGGACCTGTCGATTTTGGTCAAAAATGAAAATTTCAAAAGTGCCCTAATTTCTGCTTTAAACTTTAGGTACTATCCCAAAATGTATGTCTAAGGTGACAGAAGTTGATTTCGGAGCATCATTTTTTAACAGGAGCTTCAACCGTTTTGTGGCATATGAGAAATTCCCTAAGCTCCGGACCTGTCGATTTTGGTCAAAAAAGAAAATTTCAAAAGTGCCCCAATTTCTGCTTTAAACTTTAGGTACTATCCCAAAATGTATCACTAAGGTGACAGAATTTGATTTTGGAGCATCATTTTTGAACAGGAGCTTCAACCGTTTTGTGGCATATGAGAAATTCCCTAAGCCCCGGACCTGTCGATTTTGGTCAAAAATGAAAATATCAAAAGTGCCCCAATTTCTGCTTTAAACTTTAGCTACTATCCCAAAATGTATCACTAAGGTGACAGAAGTTGATTTCGGAGCATCATTTTTTAACAGGAGCTTCAACCGTTTTGTGGCATATGAGAAATTCCCTAAGCCCCGGACCTGTCGATTTTGGTCAAAAATGAAAATTTCAAAAGTACCCCAATTTCTGCTTTAAACTTTAGGTACTATCCCAAAATGTATCACTAAGGTGACAGAAGTTGATTCCGGAGCATCATTTTTGAACAGGAGCTTCAACCGTTTTGTGGCATATGAGAAATTCCCTAAGCCCCGGACCTGTCGATTTTGGTCAAAAATGAAAATTTCAAAAGTGCCCTAATTTCTGCTTTAAACTTTAGGTACTATCCCAAAATGTATGACTAAGGTGACAGAAGTTGATTTCGGAGCATCATTTTTTAACAGGAGCTTCAACCGTTTTGTGGCATATGAGAAATTCCCTAAGCTCCGGACCTGTCGATTTTGGTCAAAAAAGAAAATTTCAAAAGTGCCCCAATTTCTGCTTTAAACTTTAGGTACTATCCCAAAATGTATCACTAAGGTGACAGAAGTTGATTTTGGAGCATCATTTTTGAACAGGAGCTTCAACCGTTTTGTGGAAATGAGAAATTCCCTAAGCCCCGGACCTGTCGATTTTGGTCAAAAATAAAAATTTCAAAAGTGCCCCAATTTCTGCTTTAAACTTTAGGTACTATCCCAAAATGTATCACTAAGGTGACAGAAGTTGATTTCGGAGCATCATTTTTGAACAGGAGCTTCAACCGTTTTGTGGCATATGAGAAATTCCCTAAGCCCCGGACCTGTCGATTTTGGTCAAAAATGAAAATATCAAAAGTGCCCCAATTTCTGCTTTAAACTTTAGGTACTATCCCAAAATGTATCACTAAGGTGACAGAAGTTGATTTCGGAGCATCATTTTTGAACAGGAGCTTCAACCGTTTTGTGGCATATGAGAAATTCCCTAAGCCCCGGACCTGTCGATTTTGGTCAAAAATGAAAATATCAAAAGTGCCCCAATTTCTGCTTTAAACTTTAGGTACTATCCCAAAATGTATCACTAAGGTGACAGAAGTTGATTTTGGAGCATCATTTTTGAACAGGAGCTTCAACCGTTTTGTGGCATATGAGAAATTCCCTAAGCCCCGGACCTGTCAATTTTGGTCAAAAATGAAAATTTCAAAAGTGCCCCAATTTCTGCTTTAAACTTTAGGTACTATCCCAAAATGTATCACTAAGGTGACAGAATTTGATTTTGGAGCATCATTTTTGAACAGGAGCTTCAACCGTTTTGTGGCATATGAGAAATTCCCTAAGCCCCGGACCTGTCGATTTTGGTCAAAAATGAAAGTTTCAAAAGTGCCCCAATTTCTGCTTTAAACTTTCGGTACTATCCCAAAATGTATCACTAAGGTGACAGAAGTTGATTTTGGAGCATCATTTTTGAACAGGAGCTTCAACCGTTTTGTGGCATATGAGAAATTCCCTAAGCCCCGGACCTGTCGATTTTGGTCAAAAAAGAAAATTTCAAAAGTTCCCCAATTTCTGCTTTAAACTTTAGGTACTATCCCAAAATGTATCACTAAGGTGACAGAAGTTGATTTCGGAGCATCATTTTTTAACAGGAGCTTCAACCGTTTTGTGGCATATGAGAAATTCCCTAAACTCCGGACCTGTCGATTTTGGTCAAAAAAGAAAATTTAAAAAGTTCCCCAATTTCTGCTTTAAACTTTCGGTACTATCCCAAAATGTATCACTAAGGTGACAGAATTTGATTTTGGAGCATCATTTTTGAACAGGAGCTTCAACCGTTTTGTGGCATATGAGAAATTCCCTAAGCTCCGACCTGTCGATTTTGGTCAAAAAAGAAAATTTCAAAAGTGCCCCAATTTCTGCTTTAAACTTTAGGTACTATCCCAAAATGTATCACTAAGGTGACAGAAGTTGATTTTGGAGCATCATTTTTGAACAGGAGCTTCAACCGTTTTGTGGCATATGAGAAATTCCCTAAGCTCCGGACCTGTCGATTTTGGTCAAAAAAGAAAATTTCAAAAGTGCCCCAATTTCTGCTTTAAACTTTAGGTACTATCCCAAAATGTATCACTAAGGTGACAGAAGTTGATTTTGGAGCATCATTTTTGAACAGGAGCTTCAACCGTTTTGTGGAAAATGAGAAATTCCCTAAGCCCCGGACCTGTCGATTTTGGTCAAAAATAAAAATTTCAAAAGTACCTCAATTTCTGCTTTAAACTTTAGGTACTATCCCAAAATGTATCACTAATGTGACAGAAGTTGATTTCGGAGCATCATTTTTGAACAGGAGCTTCAACCGTTTTGTGGCATATGAGAAATTCCCTAAGCCCCGGACCTGTCGATTTTGGTCAAAAATTAAAATATCAAAAGTGCCCCAATTTCTGCTTTAAACTTTAGGTACTATCCCAAAATGTATCACTAAGGTGACAGAAGTTGATTTTGGAGCATCATTTTTGAACAGGAGCTTCAACCGTTTTGTGGCATATGAGAAATTCCCTAAGCCCCGGACCTGTCGATTTTGGTCAAAAAAGAAAATTTCAAAAGTGCCCCGATTTCTGCTTTAAACTTTCGGTACTATCCCAAAATGTATCACTAAGGTGACAGAATTTGATTTTGGAGCATCATTTTTGAACAGGAGCTTCAACCGTTTTGTGGCATATGAGAAATTCCCTAAGCCCGGACCTGTCGATTTTGGTCAAAAATGAAAATATCAAAAGTGCCCCAATTTCTGCTTTAAACTTTAGGTACTATCCCAAAATGTATCACTAAGGTGACAGAAGTTGATTTCGGAGCATCATTTTTGAACAGGAGCTTCAACCGTTTTGTGGCATATGAGAAATTCCCTAAGCCCCGGACCTGTCGATTTTGGTCAAAAATGAAAATATCAAAAGTGCCCCAATTTCTGCTTTAAACTTTAGGTACTATCCCAAAATGTATCACTAAGGTGACAGAATTTGATTTTGGAGCATCATTTTTGAACAGGAGCTTCAACCGTTTTGTGGCATATGAAAAATTCCCTAAGCCCCGGACCTGTCGATTTTGGTCAAAAATGAAAATATCAAAAGTGCCCCAATTTCTGCTTTAAACTTTAGGTACTATCCAAAAATGTATCACTAAGGTGACAGAAGTTGATTTTGGAGCATCATTTTTGAACAGGAGCTTCAACCGTTTTGTGGCATATGAGAAATTCCCTAAGCCCCGGACCTGTCAATTTTGGTCAAAAATGAAAATTTCAAAAGTGCCCCAGTTTCTGCTTTAAACTTTAGGTACTATCCCAAAATGTATCACTAAGGTGACAGAAGTTGATTTCGGAGCATCATTTTTGAACAGGAGCTTCAACCATTTTGTGGCATATGAGAAATTCCCTAAGCCCCGGACCTGTCGATTTTGGTCAAAAATGAAAATTTCAAAAGTGCCCCAATTTCTGCTTTAAACTTTAGGTACTATCCCAAAATGTATCACTAAGGTGACAGAAGTTGATTTCGGAGCATCATTTTTTAACAGGAGCTTCAACCGTTTTGTGGCATATGAGAAATTCCCTAAGCCCCGGACCTGTCGATTTTGGTCAAAAATGAAAATATCAAAAGTGCCCCAATTTCTGCTTTAAACTTTAGGTACTATCCCAAAATGTATCACTAAGGTGACAGAAGTTGATTTTGGAGCATCATTTTTGAACAGGAGCTTCAACCGTTTTGTGGCATATGAGAAATTCCCTAAGCCCCGGACCTGTCAATTTTGGTCAAAAATGAAAATTTCAAAAGTGCCCCAGTTTCTGCTTTAAACTTTAGGTACTATCCCAAAATGTATCACTAAGGTGACAGAATTTGATTTTGGAGCATCATTTTTGAACAGGAGCTTCAACCGTTTTGTGGCATATGAGAAATTCCCTAAGCCCCGGACCTGTCGATTTTGGTCAAAAATGAAAATATCAAAAGTGCCCCAATTTCTGCTTTAAACTTTAGCTACTATCCCAAAATGTATCACTAAGGTGACAGAAGTTGATTTCGGAGCATCATTTTTTAACAGGAGCTTCAACCGTTTTGTGGCATATGAGAAATTCCCTAAGCCCCGGACCTGTCGATTTTGGTCAAAAATGAAAATTTCAAAAGTACCCCAATTTCTGCTTTAAACTTTAGGTACTATCCCAAAATGTATCACTAAGGTGACAGAAGTTGATTCCGGAGCATCATTTTTGAACAGGAGCTTCAACCGTTTTGTGGCATATGAGAAATTCCCTAAGCCCCGGACCTGTCGATTTTGGTCAAAAATGAAAATTTCAAAAGTGCCCTAATTTCTGCTTTAAACTTTAGGTACTATCCCAAAATGTATGTCTAAGGTGACAGAAGTTGATTTCGGAGCATCATTTTTTAACAGGAGCTTCAACCGTTTTGTGGCATATGAGAAATTCCCTAAGCTCCGGACCTGTCGATTTTGGTCAAAAAAGAAAATTTCAAAAGTGCCCCAATTTCTGCTTTAAACTTTAGGTACTATCCCAAAATGTATCACTAAGGTGACAGAATTTGATTTTGGAGCATCATTTTTGAACAGGAGCTTCAACCGTTTTGTGGCATATGAGAAATTCCCTAAGCCCCGGACCTGTCGATTTTGGTCAAAAATGAAAATATCAAAAGTGCCCCAATTTCTGCTTTAAACTTTAGCTACTATCCCAAAATGTATCACTAAGGTGACAGAAGTTGATTTCGGAGCATCATTTTTTAACAGGAGCTTCAACCGTTTTGTGGCATATGAGAAATTCCCTAAGCCCCGGACCTGTCGATTTTGGTCAAAAATGAAAATTTCAAAAGTACCCCAATTTCTGCTTTAAACTTTAGGTACTATCCCAAAATGTATCACTAAGGTGACAGAAGTTGATTCCGGAGCATCATTTTTGAACAGGAGCTTCAACCGTTTTGTGGCATATGAGAAATTCCCTAAGCCCCGGACCTGTCGATTTTGGTCAAAAATGAAAATTTCAAAAGTGCCCTAATTTCTGCTTTAAACTTTAGGTACTATCCCAAAATGTATGACTAAGGTGACAGAAGTTGATTTCGGAGCATCATTTTTTAACAGGAGCTTCAACCGTTTTGTGGCATATGAGAAATTCCCTAAGCTCCGGACCTGTCGATTTTGGTCAAAAAAGAAAATTTCAAAAGTGCCCCAATTTCTGCTTTAAACTTTAGGTACTATCCCAAAATGTATCACTAAGGTGACAGAAGTTGATTTTGGAGCATCATTTTTGAACAGGAGCTTCAACCGTTTTGTGGAAATGAGAAATTCCCTAAGCCCCGGACCTGTCGATTTTGGTCAAAAATAAAAATTTCAAAAGTGCCCCAATTTCTGCTTTAAACTTTAGGTACTATCCCAAAATGTATCACTAAGGTGACAGAAGTTGATTTCGGAGCATCATTTTTGAACAGGAGCTTCAACCGTTTTGTGGCATATGAGAAATTCCCTAAGCCCCGGACCTGTCGATTTTGGTCAAAAATGAAAATATCAAAAGTGCCCCAATTTCTGCTTTAAACTTTAGGTACTATCCCAAAATGTATCACTAAGGTGACAGAAGTTGATTTCGGAGCATCATTTTTGAACAGGAGCTTCAACCGTTTTGTGGCATATGAGAAATTCCCTAAGCCCCGGACCTGTCGATTTTGGTCAAAAATGAAAATATCAAAAGTGCCCCAATTTCTGCTTTAAACTTTAGGTACTATCCCAAAATGTATCACTAAGGTGACAGAAGTTGATTTTGGAGCATCATTTTTGAACAGGAGCTTCAACCGTTTTGTGGCATATGAGAAATTCCCTAAGCCCCGGACCTGTCAATTTTGGTCAAAAATGAAAATTTCAAAAGTGCCCCAATTTCTGCTTTAAACTTTAGGTACTATCCCAAAATGTATCACTAAGGTGACAGAATTTGATTTTGGAGCATCATTTTTGAACAGGAGCTTCAACCGTTTTGTGGCATATGAGAAATTCCCTAAGCCCCGGACCTGTCGATTTTGGTCAAAAATGAAAGTTTCAAAAGTGCCCCAATTTCTGCTTTAAACTTTCGGTACTATCCCAAAATGTATCACTAAGGTGACAGAAGTTGATTTTGGAGCATCATTTTTGAACAGGAGCTTCAACCGTTTTGTGGCATATGAGAAATTCCCTAAGCCCCGGACCTGTCGATTTTGGTCAAAAAAGAAAATTTCAAAAGTTCCCCAATTTCTGCTTTAAACTTTAGGTACTATCCCAAAATGTATCACTAAGGTGACAGAAGTTGATTTCGGAGCATCATTTTTTAACAGGAGCTTCAACCGTTTTGTGGCATATGAGAAATTCCCTAAACTCCGGACCTGTCGATTTTGGTCAAAAAAGAAAATTTAAAAAGTTCCCCAATTTCTGCTTTAAACTTTCGGTACTATCCCAAAATGTATCACTAAGGTGACAGAATTTGATTTTGGAGCATCATTTTTGAACAGGAGCTTCAACCGTTTTGTGGCATATGAGAAATTCCCTAAGCTCCGACCTGTCGATTTTGGTCAAAAAAGAAAATTTCAAAAGTTCCCCAATTTCTGCTTTAAACTTTCGGTACTATCCCAAAATGTATCACTAAGGTGACAGAATTTGATTTTGGAGCATCATTTTTGAACAGGAGCTTCAACCGTTTTGTGGCATATGAGAAATTCCCTAAGCCCCGGACCTGTCGATTTTGGTCAAAAATGAAAATATCAAAAGTGCCCCAATTTCTGCTTTAAACTTTAGGTACTATCCCAAAATGTATCACTAAGGTGACAGAAGTTGATTTTGGAGCATCATTTTTGAACAGGAGCTTCAACCGTTTTGTGGCATATGAGAAATTCCCTAAGCCCCGGACCTGTCGATTTTGGTCAAAAATGAAAATTTCAAAAGTGCCTCAATTTCTGATTTAAACTTTAGGTACTATCCCAAAATGTATCACTAAGGTGACAGAAGTTGATTTCGGAGCATCATTTTTGAACAGGAGCTTCAACCGTTTTGTGGCATATGAGAAATTCCCTAAGCCCCGGACCTGTCGATTTTGGTCAAAAATGAAAATATCAAAAGTGCCCCAATTTCTGCTTTAAACTTTAGGTACTATCCCAAAATGTATCACTAAGGTGACAGAAGTTGATTTCGGAGCATCATTTTTGAACAGGAGCTTCAACCGTTTTGTGGCATATGAGAAATTCCCTAAGCCCCGGACCTGTCGATTTTGGTCAAAAATAAAAATATATCAAAAGTGCCCCAATTTCTGCTTTAAACTTTAGGTACTATCCCAAAATGTATCACTAAGGTGACAGAAGTTGATTTTGGAGCATCATTTTTGAACAGGAGCTTCAACCGTTTTGTGGCATATGAGAAATTCCCTAAGCCCCGGACCTGTCGATTTTGGTCAAAAATGAAAATTTCAAAAGTACCCCAATTTCTGCTTTAAACTTTAGGTACTATCCCAAAATGTATCACTAAGGTGACAGAAGTTGATTTCGGAGCATCATTTTTGAACAGGAGCTTCAACCGTTTTGTGGCATATGAGAAATTCCCTAAGCCCCGGACCTGTCGATTTTGGTCAAAAATGAAAATTTCAAAAGTGCCCCAAATTCTGCTTTAAACTTTAGGTACTATCCCAAAATGTATCACTAAGGTGACAGAAGTTGATTTCGGAGCATCATTTTTTAACAGGAGCTTCAACCGTTTTGTGGCATATGAGAAATTCCCTAAGCTCCGGACCTGTCGATTTTGGTCAAAAAAGAAAATTTCAAAAGTTCCCCAATTTCTGCTTTAAACTTTCGGTACTATCCCAAAATGTATCACTAAGGTGACAGAATTTGATTTTGGAGCATCATTTTTGAACAGGAGCTTCAACCGTTTTGTGGCATATGAGAAATTCCCTAAGCCCCGGACCTGTCGATTTTGGTCAAAAATGAAAATATCAAAAGTGCCCCAATTTCTGCTTTAAACTTTAGGTACTATCCCAAAATGTATCACTAAGGTGACAGAAGTTGATTTCGGAGCATCATTTTTGAACAGGAGCTTCAACCGTTTTGTGGCATATGAGAAATTCCCTAAGCCCCGGACCTGTCGATTTTGGTCAAAAATGAAAATTTCAAAAGTACCCCAATTTCTGCTTTAAACTTTAGGTACTATCCCAAAATGTATCACTAAGGTGACAGAAGTTGATTCCGGAGCATCATTTTTGAACAGGAGCTTCAACCGTTTTGTGGCATATGAGAAATTCCCTAAGCCCCGGACCTGTCGATTTTGGTCAAAAATGAAAATTTCAAAAGTGCCCTAATTTCTGCTTTAAACTTTAGGTACTATCCCAAAATGTATGACTAAGGTGACAGAAGTTGATTTCGGAGCATCATTTTTTAACAGGAGCTTCAACCGTTTTGTGGCATATGAGAAATTCCCTAAGCTCCGGACCTGTCGATTTTGGTCAAAAAAGAAAATTTCAAAAGTGCCCCAATTTCTGCTTTAAACTTTAGGTACTATCCCAAAATGTATCACTAAGGTGACAGAAGTTGATTTTGGAGCATCATTTTTGAACAGGAGCTTCAACCGTTTTGTGGCATATGAGAAATTCCCTAAGCTCCGGACCTGTCGATTTTGGTCAAAAAAGAAAATTTCAAAAGTGCCCCAATTTCTGCTTTAAACTTTAGGTACTATCCCAAAATGTATCACTAAGGTGACAGAAGTTGATTTTGGAGCATCATTTTTGAACAGGAGCTTCAACCGTTTTGTGGAAAATGAGAAATTCCCTAAGCCCCGGACCTGTCGATTTTGGTCAAAAATAAAAATTTCAAAAGTACCCCAATTTCTGCTTTAAACTTTAGGTACTATCCCAAAATGTATCACTAATGTGACAGAAGTTGATTTCGGAGCATCATTTTTGAACAGGAGCTTCAACCGTTTTGTGGCATATGAGAAATTCCCTAAGCCCCGGACCTGTCGATTTTGGTCAAAAATTAAAATATCAAAAGTGCCCCAATTTCTGCTTTAAACTTTAGGTACTATCCCAAAATGTATCACTAAGGTGACAGAAGTTGATTTTGGAGCATCATTTTTGAACAGGAGCTTCAACCGTTTTGTGGCATATGAGAAATTCCCTAAGCCCCGGACCTGTCGATTTTGGTCAAAAAAGAAAATTTCAAAAGTGCCCCGATTTCTGCTTTAAACTTTCGGTACTATCCCAAAATGTATCACTAAGGTGACAGAATTTGATTTTGGAGCATCATTTTTGAACAGGAGCTTCAACCGTTTTGTGGCATATGAGAAATTCCCTAAGCCCGGACCTGTCGATTTTGGTCAAAAATGAAAATATCAAAAGTGCCCCAATTTCTGCTTTAAACTTTAGGTACTATCCCAAAATGTATCACTAAGGTGACAGAAGTTGATTTCGGAGCATCATTTTTGAACAGGAGCTTCAACCGTTTTGTGGCATATGAGAAATTCCCTAAGCCCCGGACCTGTCGATTTTGGTCAAAAATGAAAATATCAAAAGTGCCCCAATTTCTGCTTTAAACTTTAGGTACTATCCCAAAATGTATCACTAAGGTGACAGAATTTGATTTTGGAGCATCATTTTTGAACAGGAGCTTCAACCGTTTTGTGGCATATGAAAAATTCCCTAAGCCCCGGACCTGTCGATTTTGGTCAAAAATGAAAATATCAAAAGTGCCCCAATTTCTGCTTTAAACTTTAGGTACTATCCAAAAATGTATCACTAAGGTGACAGAAGTTGATTTTGGAGCATCATTTTTGAACAGGAGCTTCAACCGTTTTGTGGCATATGAGAAATTCCCTAAGCCCCGGACCTGTCAATTTTGGTCAAAAATGAAAATTTCAAAAGTGCCCCAGTTTCTGCTTTAAACTTTAGGTACTATCCCAAAATGTATCACTAAGGTGACAGAAGTTGATTTCGGAGCATCATTTTTGAACAGGAGCTTCAACCATTTTGTGGCATATGAGAAATTCCCTAAGCCCCGGACCTGTCGATTTTGGTCAAAAATGAAAATTTCAAAAGTGCCCCAATTTCTGCTTTAAACTTTAGGTACTATCCCAAAATGTATCACTAAGGTGACAGAAGTTGATTTCGGAGCATCATTTTTTAACAGGAGCTTCAACCGTTTTGTGGCATATGAGAAATTCCCTAAGCCCCGGACCTGTCGATTTTGGTCAAAAATGAAAATATCAAAAGTGCCCCAATTTCTGCTTTAAACTTTAGGTACTATCCCAAAATGTATCACTAAGGTGACAGAAGTTGATTTTGGAGCATCATTTTTGAACAGGAGCTTCAACCGTTTTGTGGCATATGAGAAATTCCCTAAGCCCCGGACCTGTCAATTTTGGTCAAAAATGAAAATTTCAAAAGTGCCCCAGTTTCTGCTTTAAACTTTAGGTACTATCCCAAAATGTATCACTAAGGTGACAGAATTTGATTTTGGAGCATCATTTTTGAACAGGAGCTTCAACCGTTTTGTGGCATATGAGAAATTCCCTAAGCCCCGGACCTGTCGATTTTGGTCAAAAATGAAAATATCAAAAGTGCCCCAATTTCTGCTTTAAACTTTAGCTACTATCCCAAAATGTATCACTAAGGTGACAGAAGTTGATTTCGGAGCATCATTTTTTAACAGGAGCTTCAACCGTTTTGTGGCATATGAGAAATTCCCTAAGCCCCGGACCTGTCGATTTTGGTCAAAAATGAAAATTTCAAAAGTACCCCAATTTCTGCTTTAAACTTTAGGTACTATCCCAAAATGTATCACTAAGGTGACAGAAGTTGATTCCGGAGCATCATTTTTGAACAGGAGCTTCAACCGTTTTGTGGCATATGAGAAATTCCCTAAGCCCCGGACCTGTCGATTTTGGTCAAAAATGAAAATTTCAAAAGTGCCCTAATTTCTGCTTTAAACTTTAGGTACTATCCCAAAATGTATGTCTAAGGTGACAGAAGTTGATTTCGGAGCATCATTTTTTAACAGGAGCTTCAACCGTTTTGTGGCATATGAGAAATTCCCTAAGCTCCGGACCTGTCGATTTTGGTCAAAAAAGAAAATTTCAAAAGTGCCCCAATTTCTGCTTTAAACTTTAGGTACTATCCCAAAATGTATCACTAAGGTGACAGAATTTGATTTTGGAGCATCATTTTTGAACAGGAGCTTCAACCGTTTTGTGGCATATGAAAAATTCCCTAAGCCCCGGACCTGTCGATTTTGGTCAAAAATGAAAATATCAAAAGTGCCCCAATTTCTGCTTTAAACTTTAGGTACTATCCCAAAATGTATCACTAAGGTGACAGAATTTGATTTTGGAGCATCATTTTTGAACAGGAGCTTCAACCGTTTTGTGGCATATGAAAAATTCCCTAAGCCCCGGACCTGTCGATTTTGGTCAAAAATGAAAATATCAAAAGTGCCCCAATTTCTGCTTTAAACTTTAGGTACTATCCCAAAATGTATCACTAAGGTGACAGAAGTTGATTTTGGAGCATCATTTTTGAACAGGAGCTTCAACCGTTTTGTGGCATATGAGAAATTCCCTAAGCCCCGGACCTGTCAATTTTGGTCAAAAATGAAAATTTCAAAAGTGCCCCAGTTTCTACTTTAAACTTTAGGTACTATCCCAAAATGTATCACTAAGGTGACAGAAGTTGATTTCGGAGCATCATTTTTGAACAGGAGCTTCAACCATTTTGTGGCATATGAGAAATTCCCTAAGCCCCGGACCTGTCGATTTTGGTCAAAAATGAAAATTTCAAAAGTGCCCCAATTTCTGCTTTAAACTTTAGGTACTATCCCAAAATGTATCACTAAGGTGACAGAAGTTGATTTCGGAGCATCATTTTTTAACAGGAGCTTCAACCGTTTTGTGGCATATGAGAAATTCCCTAAGCCCCGGACCTGTCGATTTTGGTCAAAAATGAAAATATCAAAAGTGCCCCAATTTCTGCTTTAAACTTTAGGTACTATCCCAAAATGTATCACTAAGGTGACAGAATTTGATTTTGGAGCATCATTTTTGAACAGGAGCTTCAACCGTTTTGTGGCATATGAAAAATTCCTTAAGCCCCGGACCTGTCGATTTTGGTCAAAAATGAAAATATCAAAAGTGCCCCAATTTCTGCTTTAAACTTTAGGTACTATCCCAAAATGTATCACTAAGGTGACAGAAGTTGATTTTGGAGCATCATTTTTGAACAGGAGCTTCAACCGTTTTGTGGCATATGAGAAATTCCCTAAGCCCCGGACCTGTCAATTTTGGTCAAAAATGAAAATTTCAAAAGTGCCCCAGTTTCTGCTTTAAACTTTAGGTACTATCCCAAAATGTATCACTAAGGTGACAGAATTTGATTTTAGAGCATCATTTTTGAACAGGAGCTTCAACCGTTTTGTGGCATATGAGAAATTCCCTAAGCCCCGGACCTGTCGATTTTGGTCAAAAATGAAAATATCAAAAGTGCCCCAATTTCTGCTTTAAACTTTAGCTACTATCCCAAAATGTATCACTAAGGTGACAGAAGTTGATTTCGGAGCATCATTTTTTAACAGGAGCTTCAACCGTTTTGTGGCATATGAGAAATTCCCTAAGCCCCGGACCTGTCGATTTTGGTCAAAAATGAAAATTTCAAAAGTACCCCAATTTCTGCTTTAAACTTTAGGTACTATCCCAAAATGTATCACTAAGGTGACAGAAGTTGATTCCGGAGCATCATTTTTGAACAGGAGCTTCAACCGTTTTGTGGCATATGAGAAATTCCCTAAGCCCCGGACCTGTCGATTTTGGTCAAAAATGAAAATTTCAAAAGTGCCCTAATTTCTGCTTTAAACTTTAGGTACTATCCCAAAATGTATGACTAAGGTGACAGAAGTTGATTTCGGAGCATCATTTTTTAACAGGAGCTTCAACCGTTTTGTGGCATATGAGAAATTCCCTAAGCTCCGGACCTGTCGATTTTGGTCAAAAAAGAAAATTTCAAAAGTGCCCCAATTTCTGCTTTAAACTTTAGGTACTATCCCAAAATGTATCACTAAGGTGACAGAAGTTGATTTTGGAGCATCATTTTTGAACAGGAGCTTCAACCGTTTTGTGGAAATGAGAAATTCCCTAAGCCCCGGACCTGTCGATTTTGGTCAAAAATAAAAATTTCAAAAGTACCCCAATTTCTGCTTTAAACTTTAGGTACTATCCCAAAATGTATCACTAATGTGACAGAAGTTGATTTCGGAGCATCATTTTTGAACAGGAGCTTCAACCGTTTTGTGGCATATGAGAAATTCCCTAAGCCCCGGACCTGTCGATTTTGGTCAAAAATGAAAATATCAAAAGTGCCCCAATTTCTGCTTTAAACTTTAGGTACTATCCCAAAATGTATCACTAAGGTGACAGAAGTTGATTTCGGAGCATCATTTTTGAACAGGAGCTTCAACCGTTTTGTGGCATATGAGAAATTCCCTAAGCCCCGGACCTGTCGATTTTGGTCAAAAATGAAAATTTCAAAAGTGCCCCAATTTCTGCTTTAAACTTTAGGTACTATCCCAAAATGTATCACTAAGGTGACAGAAGTTGATTTCGGAGCATCATTTTTTAACAGGAGCTTCAACCGTTTTGTGGCATATGAGAAATTCCCTAAGCCCCGGACCTGTCGATTTTGGTCAAAAATGAAAATATCAAAAGTGCCCCAATTTCTGCTTTAAACTTTAGGTACTATCCCAAAATGTATCACTAAGGTGACAGAATTTGATTTTGGAGCATCATTTTTGAACAGGAGCTTCAACCGTTTTGTGGCATATGAAAAATTCCTTAAGCCCCGGACCTGTCGATTTTGGTCAAAAATGAAAATATCAAAAGTGCCCCAATTTCTGCTTTAAACTTTAGGTACTATCCCAAAATGTATCACTAAGGTGACAGAAGTTGATTTTGGAGCATCATTTTTGAACAGGAGCTTCAACCGTTTTGTGGCATATGAGAAATTCCCTAAGCCCCGGACCTGTCAATTTTGGTCAAAAATGAAAATTTCAAAAGTGCCCCAGTTTCTGCTTTAAACTTTAGGTACTATCCCAAAATGTATCACTAAGGTGACAGAATTTGATTTTAGAGCATCATTTTTGAACAGGAGCTTCAACCGTTTTGTGGCATATGAGAAATTCCCTAAGCCCCGGACCTGTCGATTTTGGTCAAAAATGAAAATATCAAAAGTGCCCCAATTTCTGCTTTAAACTTTAGCTACTATCCCAAAATGTATCACTAAGGTGACAGAAGTTGATTTCGGAGCATCATTTTTTAACAGGAGCTTCAACCGTTTTGTGGCATATGAGAAATTCCCTAAGCCCCGGACCTGTCGATTTTGGTCAAAAATGAAAATTTCAAAAGTACCCCAATTTCTGCTTTAAACTTTAGGTACTATCCCAAAATGTATCACTAAGGTGACAGAAGTTGATTCCGGAGCATCATTTTTGAACAGGAGCTTCAACCGTTTTGTGGCATATGAGAAATTCCCTAAGCCCCGGACCTGTCGATTTTGGTCAAAAATGAAAATTTCAAAAGTGCCCTAATTTCTGCTTTAAACTTTAGGTACTATCCCAAAATGTATGACTAAGGTGACAGAAGTTGATTTCGGAGCATCATTTTTTAACAGGAGCTTCAACCGTTTTGTGGCATATGAGAAATTCCCTAAGCTCCGGACCTGTCGATTTTGGTCAAAAAAGAAAATTTCAAAAGTGCCCCAATTTCTGCTTTAAACTTTAGGTACTATCCCAAAATGTATCACTAAGGTGACAGAAGTTGATTTTGGAGCATCATTTTTGAACAGGAGCTTCAACCGTTTTGTGGAAATGAGAAATTCCCTAAGCCCCGGACCTGTCGATTTTGGTCAAAAATAAAAATTTCAAAAGTACCCCAATTTCTGCTTTAAACTTTAGGTACTATCCCAAAATGTATCACTAATGTGACAGAAGTTGATTTCGGAGCATCATTTTTGAACAGGAGCTTCAACCGTTTTGTGGCATATGAGAAATTCCCTAAGCCCCGGACCTGTCGATTTTGGTCAAAAATGAAAATATCAAAAGTGCCCCAATTTCTGCTTTAAACTTTAGGTACTATCCCAAAATGTATCACTAAGGTGACAGAAGTTGATTTCGGAGCATCATTTTTGAACAGGAGCTTCAACCGTTTTGTGGCATATGAGAAATTCCCTAAGCCCCGGACCTGTCGATTTTGGTCAAAAATGAAAATATCAAAAGTGCCCCAATTTCTGCTTTAAACTTTAGGTACTATCCCAAAATGTATCACTAAGGTGACAGAAGTTGATTTTGGAGCATCATTTTTGAACAGGAGCTTCAACCGTTTTGTGGCATATGAGAAATTCCCTAAGCCCCGGACCTGTCAATTTTGGTCAAAAATGAAAATTTCAAAAGTGCCCCAATTTCTGCTTTAAACTTTAGGTACTATCCCAAAATGTATCACTAAGGTGACAGAATTTGATTTTGGAGCATCATTTTTGAACAGGAGCTTCAACCGTTTTGTGGCATATGAGAAATTCCCTAAGCCCCGGACCTGTCGATTTTGGTCAAAAATGAAAATTTCAAAAGTGCCCCAATTTCTGCTTTAAACTTTCGGTACTATCCCAAAATGTATCACTAACGTGACAGAATTTGATTTTGGAGCATCATTTTTGAACAGGAGCTTCAACCGTTTTGTGGCATATGAGAAATTCCCTAAGCCCCGGACCTATCGATTTTGGTCAAAAATGAAAATATCAAAAGTGCCCCAATTTCTGCTTTAAACTTTAGGTACTATCCCAAAATGTATCACTAAGGTGACAGAAGTTGATTTTGGAGCATCATTTTTGAACAGGAGCTTCAACCGTTTTGTGGCATATGAGAAATTCCCTAAGCCCCGGACCTGTCGATTTTGGTCAAAAATGAAAATTTCAAAAGTGCCTCAATTTCTGCTTTAAACTTTAGGTACTATCCCAAAATGTATCACTAAGGTGACAGAAGTTGATTTCGGAGCATCATTTTTTAACAGGAGCTTCAACCGTTTTGTGGCATATGAGAAATTCCCTAAACTCCGGACCTGTCGATTTTGGTCAAAAAAGAAAATTTAAAAAGTTCCCCAATTTCTGCTTTAAACTTTCGGTACTATCCCAAAATGTATCACTAAGGTGACAGAATTTGATTTTGGAGCATCATTTTTGAACAGGAGCTTCAACCGTTTTGTGGCATATGAGAAATTCCCTAAGCTCCGGACCTGTCGATTTTGGTCAAAAAAGAAAATTTCAAAAGTTCCCCAATTTCTGCTTTAAACTTTCGGTACTATCCCAAAATGTATCACTAAGGTGACAGAATTTGATTTTGGAGCATCATTTTTGAACAGGAGCTTCAACCGTTTTGTGGCATATGAGAAATTCCCTAAGCCCCGGACCTGTCGATTTTGGTCAAAAATGAAAATATCAAAAGTGCCCCAATTTCTGCTTTAAACTTTAGGTACTATCCCAAAATGTATCACTAAGGTGACAGAAGTTGATTTTGGAGCATCATTTTTGAACAGGAGCTTCAACCGTTTTGTGGCATATGAGAAATTCCCTAAGCCCCGGACCTGTCGATTTTGGTCAAAAATGAAAATTTCAAAAGTGCCTCAATTTCTGATTTAAACTTTAGTTACTATCCCAAAATGTATCACTAAGGTGACAGAAGTTGATTTCGGAGCATCATTTTTGAACAGGAGCTTCAACCGTTTTGTGGCATATGAGAAATACCCTAAGCCCCGGACATGTCGATTTTGGTAAGAAATGAAAATTTCAAAAGTGCCCCAATTTCTGCTTTAAACTTTAGGTACTATCCCAAAATGTATCACTAAGGTGACAGAAGTTGATTTCGGAGCATCATTTTTGAACAGGAGCTTCAACCGTTTTGTGGCATATGAGAAATTCCCTAAGCCCCGGACCTGTCGATTTTGGTCAAAAATAAAAATATATCAAAAGTGCCCCAATTTCTGCTTTAAACTTTAGGTACTATCCCAAAATGTATCACTAAGGTGACAGAAGTTGATTTTGGAGCATCATTTTTGAACAGGAGCTTCAACCGTTTTGTGGCATATGAGAAATTCCCTAAGCCCAGGACCTGTCGATTTTGGTCAAAAATGAAAATTTCAAAAGTACCCCAATTTCTGCTTTAAACTTTAGGTACTATCCCAAAATGTATCACTAAGGTGACAGAAGTTGATTTCGGAGCATCATTTTTGAACAGGAGCTTCAACCGTTTTGTGGCATATGAGAAATTCCCTAAGCCCCGGACCTGTCGATTTTGGTCAAAAATGAAAATTTCAAAAGTGCCCCAATTTCTGCTTTAAACTTTAGGTACTATCCCAAAATGTATCACTAAGGTGACAAGTTGATTTCGGAGCATCATTTTTTAACAGGAGCTTCAACCGTTTTGTGGCATATGAGAAATTCCCTAAGCTCCGGACCTGTCGATTTTGGTCAAAAAAGAAAATTTCAAAAGTTCCCCAATTTCTGCTTTAAACTTTCGGTACTATCCCAAAATGTATCACTAAGGTGACAGAATTTGATTTTGGAGCATCATTTTTGAACAGGAGCTTCAACCGTTTTGTGGCATATGAGAAATTCCCTAAGCCCCGGACCTGTCGATTTTGGTCAAAAATGAAAATATCAAAAGTGCCCCAATTTCTGCTTTAAACTTTAGGTACTATCCCAAAATGTATCACTAAGGTGACAGAAGTTGATTTCGGAGCATCATTTTTGAACAGGAGCTTCAACCGTTTTGTGGCATATGAGAAATTCCCTAAGCCCCGGACCTGTCGATTTTGGTCAAAAATGAAAATTTCAAAAGTACCCCAATTTCTGCTTTAAACTTTAGGTACTATCCCAAAATGTATCACTAAGGTGACAGAAGTTGATTCCGGAGCATCATTTTTGAACAGGAGCTTCAACCGTTTTGTGGCATATGAGAAATTCCCTAAGCCCCGGACCTGTCGATTTTGGTCAAAAATGAAAATTTCTAAAGTGCCCTAATTTCTGCTTTAAACTTTAGGTACTATCCCAAAATGTATGACTAAGGTGACAGAAGTTGATTTCGGAGCATCATTTTTTTAACAGGAGCTTCAACCGTTTTGTGGCATATGAGAAATTCCCTAAGCTCCGGACCTGTCGATTTTGGTCAAAAAAGAAAATTTCAAAAGTGCCCCAATTTCTGCTTTAAACTTTAGGTACTATCCCAAAATGTATCACTAAGGTGACAGAAGTTGATTTTGGAGCATCATTTTTGAACAGGAGCTTCAACCGTTTTGTGGCATATGAGAAATTCCCTAAGCTCCGGACCTGTCGATTTTGGTCAAAAAAGAAAATTTCAAAAGTGCCCCAATTTCTGCTTTAAACTTTAGGTACTATCCCAAAATGTATCACTAAGGTGACAGAAGTTGATTTTGGAGCATCATTTTTGAACAGGAGCTTCAACCGTTTTGTGGAAAATGAGAAATTCCCTAAGCCCCGGACCTGTCGATTTTGGTCAAAAATGAAAATATCAAAAGTGCCCCAATTTCTGCTTTAAACTTTAGGTACTATCCCAAAATGTATCACTAAGGTGACAGAAGTTGATTTTGGAGCATCATTTTTGAACAGGAGCTTCAACCGTTTTGTGGCATATGAGAAATTCCCTAAGCCCCGGACCTGTCGATTTTGGTCAAAAATGAAAATATCAAAAGTGCCCCAATTTCTGCTTTAAACTTTAGGTACTATCCCAAAATGTATCACTAAGGTGACAGAAGTTGATTTCGGAGCATCATTTTTGAACAGGAGCTTCAACCGTTTTGTGGCATATGAGAAATTCCCTAAGCCCCGGACCTGTCGATTTTGGTCAAAAATGAAAATATCAAAAGTGCCCCAATTTCTGCTTTAAACTTTAGGTACTATCCCAAAATGTATCACTAAGGTGACAGAAGTTGATTTCGGAGCATCATTTTTGAACAGGAGCTTCAACCGTTTTGTGGCATATGAGAAATTCCCTAAGCCCCGGACCTGTCGATTTTGGTCAAAAATAAAAATATATCAAAAGTGCCCCAATTTCTGCTTTAAACTTTAGGTACTATCCCAAAATGTATCACTAAGGTGACAGAAGTTGATTTTGGAGCATCATTTTTGAACAGGAGCTTCAACTGTTTTGTGGCATATGAGAAATTCCCTAAGCCCCGGACCTGTCGATTTTGGTCAAAAATGAAAATTTCAAAAGTACCCCAATTTCTGCTTTAAACTTTAGGTACTATCCCAAAATGTATCACTAAGGTGACAGAAGTTGATTTCGGAGCATCATTTTTGAACAGGAGCTTCAACCGTTTTGTGGCATATGAGAAATTCCCTAAGCCCCGGACCTGTCGATTTTGGTCAAAAATGAAAATTTCAAAAGTGCCCCAATTTCTGCTTTAAACTTTAGGTACTATCCCAAAATGTATCACTAAGGTGACAGAAGTTGATTTCGGAGCATCATTTTTTAACAGGAGCTTCAACCGTTTTGTGGCATATGAGAAATTCCCTAAGCTCCGGACCTGTCGATTTTGGTCAAAAAAGAAAATTTCAAAAGTTCCCCAATTTCTGCTTTAAACTTTCGGTACTATCCCAAAATGTATCACTAAGGTGACAGAATTTGATTTTGGAGCATCATTTTTGAACGGGAGCTTCAACCGTTTTGTGGCATATGAGAAATTCCCTAAGCCCCGGACCTGTCGATTTTGGTCAAAAATGAAAATATCAAAAGTGCCCCAATTTCTGCTTTAAACTTTAGGTACTATCCCAAAATGTATCACTAAGGTGACAGAAGTTGATTTCGGAGCATCATTTTTGAACAGGAGCTTCAACCGTTTTGTGGCATATGAGAAATTCCCTAAGCCCCGGACCTGTCGATTTTGGTCAAAAATGAAAATTTCAAAAGTACCCCAATTTCTGCTTTAAACTTTAGGTACTATCCCAAAATGTATCACTAAGGTGACAGAAGTTGATTCCGGAGCATCATTTTTGAACAGGAGCTTCAACCGTTTTGTGGCATATGAGAAATTCCCTAAGCCCCGGACCTGTCGATTTTGGTCAAAAATGAAAATTTCAAAAGTGCCCTAATTTCTGCTTTAAACTTTAGGTACTATCCCAAAATGTATGACTAAGGTGACAGAAGTTGATTTCGGAGCATCATTTTTTTAACAGGAGCTTCAACCGTTTTGTGGCATATGAGAAATTCCCTAAGCTCCGGACCTGTCGATTTTGGTCAAAAAAGAAAATTTCAAAAGTGCCCCAATTTCTGCTTTAAACTTTAGGTACTATCCCAAAATGTATCACTAAGGTGACAGAAGTTGATTTTGGAGCATCATTTTTGAACAGGAGCTTCAACCGTTTTGTGGCATATGAGAAATTCCCTAAGCTCCGGACCTGTCGATTTTGGTCAAAAAAGAAAATTTCAAAAGTGCCCCAATTTCTGCTTTAAACTTTAGGTACTATCCCAAAATGTATCACTAAGGTGACAGAAGTTGATTTCGGAGCATCATTTTTGAACAGGAGCTTCAACCGTTTTGTGGCATATGAGAAATTCCCTAAGCCCCGGACCTGTCGATTTTGGTCAAAAATGAAAATTTCAAAAGTGCCCCAATTTCTGCTTTAAACTTTAGGTACTATCCCAAAATGTATCACTAAGGTGACAGAAGTTGATTTCGGAGCATCATTTTTTAACAGGAGCTTCAACCGTTTTGTGGCATATGAGAAATTCCCTAAGCTCCGGACCTGTCGATTTTGGTCAAAAAAGAAAATTTCAAAAGTTCCCCAATTTCTGCTTTAAACTTTCGGTACTATCCCAAAATGTATCACTAAGGTGACAGAATTTGATTTTGGAGCATCATTTTTGAACAGGAGCTTCAACCGTTTTGTGGCATATGAGAAATTCCCTAAGCCCCGGACCTGTCGATTTTGGTCAAAAATGAAAATATCAAAAGTGCCCCAATTTCTGCTTTAAACTTTAGGTACTATCCCAAAATGTATCACTAAGGTGACAGAAGTTGATTTCGGAGCATCATTTTTGAACAGGAGCTTCAACCGTTTTGTGGCATATGAGAAATTCCCTAAGCCCCGGACCTGTCGATTTTGGTCAAAAATGAAAATTTCAAAAGTACCCCAATTTCTGCTTTAAACTTTAGGTACTATCCCAAAATGTATCACTAAGGTGACAGAAGTTGATTCCGGAGCATCATTTTTGAACAGGAGCTTCAACCGTTTTGTGGCATATGAGAAATTCCCTAAGCCCCGGACCTGTCGATTTTGGTCAAAAATGAAAATTTCTAAAGTGCCCTAATTTCTGCTTTAAACTTTAGGTACTATCCCAAAATGTATGACTAAGGTGACAGAAGTTGATTTCGGAGCATCATTTTTTTAACAGGAGCTTCAACCGTTTTGTGGCATATGAGAAATTCCCTAAGCTCCGGACCTGTCGATTTTGGTCAAAAAAGAAAATTTCAAAAGTGCCCCAATTTCTGCTTTAAACTTTAGGTACTATCCCAAAATGTATCACTAAGGTGACAGAAGTTGATTTTGGAGCATCATTTTTGAACAGGAGCTTCAACCGTTTTGTGGCATATGAGAAATTCCCTAAGCTCCGGACCTGTCGATTTTGGTCAAAAAAGAAAATTTCAAAAGTGCCCCAATTTCTGCTTTAAACTTTAGGTACTATCCCAAAATGTATCACTAAGGTGACAGAAGTTGATTTTGGAGCATCATTTTTGAACAGGAGCTTCAACCGTTTTGTGGAAAATGAGAAATTCCCTAAGCCCCGGACCTGTCGATTTTGGTCAAAAATGAAAATATCAAAAGTGCCCCAATTTCTGCTTTAAACTTTAGGTACTATCCCAAAATGTATCACTAAGGTGACATAAGTTGATTTTGGAGCATCATTTTTGAACAGGAGCTTCAACCGTTTTGTGGCATATGAGAAATTCCCTAAGCCCCGGACCTGTCGATTTTGGTCAAAAATGAAAATATCAAAAGTGCCCCAATTTCTGCTTTAAACTTTAGGTACTATCCCAAAATGTATCACTAAGGTGACAGAAGTTGATTTCGGAGCATCATTTTTGAACAGGAGCTTCAACCGTTTTGTGGCATATGAGAAATTCCCTAAGCCCCGGACCTGTCGATTTTGGTCAAAAATAAAAATATATCAAAAGTGCCCCAATTTCTGCTTTAAACTTTAGGTACTATCCCAAAATGTATCACTAAGGTGACAGAAGTTGATTTTGGAGCATCATTTTTGAACAGGAGCTTCAACTGTTTTGTGGCATATGAGAAATTCCCTAAGCCCCGGACCTGTCGATTTTGGTCAAAAATGAAAATTTCAAAAGTACCCCAATTTCTGCTTTAAACTTTAGGTACTATCCCAAAATGTATCACTAAGGTGACAGAAGTTGATTTCGGAGCATCATTTTTGAACAGGAGCTTCAACCGTTTTGTGGCATATGAGAAATTCCCTAAGCCCCGGACCTGTCGATTTTGGTCAAAAATGAAAATTTCAAAAGTGCCCCAATTTCTGCTTTAAACTTTAGGTACTATCCCAAAATGTATCACTAAGGTGACAGAAGTTGATTTCGGAGCATCATTTTTTAACAGGAGCTTCAACCGTTTTGTGGCATATGAGAAATTCCCTAAGCTCCGGACCTGTCGATTTTGGTCAAAAAAGAAAATTTCAAAAGTTCCCCAATTTCTGCTTTAAACTTTCGGTACTATCCCAAAATGTATCACTAAGGTGACAGAATTTGATTTTGGAGCATCATTTTTGAACGGGAGCTTCAACCGTTTTGTGGCATATGAGAAATTCCCTAAGCCCCGGACCTGTCGATTTTGGTCAAAAATGAAAATATCAAAAGTGCCCCAATTTCTGCTTTAAACTTTAGGTACTATCCCAAAATGTATCACTAAGGTGACAGAAGTTGATTTCGGAGCATCATTTTTGAACAGGAGCTTCAACCGTTTTGTGGCATATGAGAAATTCCCTAAGCCCCGGACCTGTCGATTTTGGTCAAAAATGAAAATTTCAAAAGTACCCCAATTTCTGCTTTAAACTTTAGGTACTATCCCAAAATGTATCACTAAGGTGACAGAAGTTGATTCCGGAGCATCATTTTTGAACAGGAGCTTCAACCGTTTTGTGGCATATGAGAAATTCCCTAAGCCCCGGACCTGTCGATTTTGGTCAAAAATGAAAATTTCAAAAGTGCCCTAATTTCTGCTTTAAACTTTAGGTACTATCCCAAAATGTATGACTAAGGTGACAGAAGTTGATTTCGGAGCATCATTTTTTTAACAGGAGCTTCAACCGTTTTGTGGCATATGAGAAATTCCCTAAGCTCCGGACCTGTCGATTTTGGTCAAAAAAGAAAATTTCAAAAGTGCCCCAATTTCTGCTTTAAACTTTAGGTACTATCCCAAAATGTATCACTAAGGTGACAGAAGTTGATTTTGGAGCATCATTTTTGAACAGGAGCTTCAACCGTTTTGTGGCATATGAGAAATTCCCTAAGCTCCGGACCTGTCGATTTTGGTCAAAAAAGAAAATTTCAAAAGTGCCCCAATTTCTGCTTTAAACTTTAGGTACTATCCCAAAATGTATCACTAAGGTGACAGAAGTTGATTTTGGAGCATCATTTTTGAACAGGAGCTTCAACCGTTTTGTGGAAAATGAGAAATTCCCTAAGCCCCGGACCTGTCGATTTTGGTCAAAAATGAAAATATCAAAAGTGCCCCAATTTCTGCTTTAAACTTTAGGTACTATCCCAAAATGTATCACTAAGGTGACAGAAGTTGATTTTGGAGCATCATTTTTGAACAGGAGCTTCAACCGTTTTGTGGCATATGAGAAATTCCCTAAGCCCCGGACCTGTCGATTTTGGTCAAAAATGAAAATATCAAAAGTGCCCCAATTTCTGCTTTAAACTTTAGGTACTATCCCAAAATGTATCACTAAGGTGACAGAAGTTGATTTCGGAGCATCATTTTTAACAGGAGCTTCAACCGTTTTGTGGCATATGAGAAATTCCCTAAACTCCAGACCTGTTGATTTTGGTCAAAAAAGAAAATTTCAAAAGTGCCCCAATTTCTGCTTTAAACTTTCGGTACTATCCCAAAATGTATCACTAAGGTGACAGAATTTGATTTTGGAGCATCATTTTTGAACAGGAGCTTCAACCGTTTTGTGGCATATGAGAAATTCCCTAAGCCCGGACCTGTCGATTTTGGTCAAAAATGAAAATATCAAAAGTGCCCCAATTTCTGCTTTAAACTTTAGGTACTATCCCAAAATGTATCACTAAGGTGACAGAAGTTGATTTCGGAGCATCATTTTTGAACAGGAGCTTCAACCGTTTTGTGGCATATGAGAAATTCCCTAAGCCCCGGACCTGTCGATTTTGGTCAAAAATGAAAATATCAAAAGTGCCCCAATTTCTGCTTTAAACTTTAGGAACTATCCCAAAATGTATCACTAAGGTGACAGAATTTGATTTTGGAGCATCATTTTTGAACAGGAGCTTCAACCGTTTTGTGGCATATGAAAAATCCCCTAAGCCCCGGACCTGTCGATTTTGGTCAAAAATGAAAATATCAAAAGTGCCCCAATTTCTGCTTTAAACTTTAGGTACTATCCCAAAATGTATCACTAAGGTGACAGAAGTTGATTTTGGAGCATCATTTTTGAACAGGAGCTTCAACCGTTTTGTGGCATATGAGAAATTCCCTAAGCCCCGGACCTGTCAATTTTGGTCAAAAATGAAAATTTCAAAAGTGCCCCAGTTTCTGCTTTAAACTTTAGGTACTATCCCAAAATGTATCACTAAGGTGACAGAAGTTGATTTCGGAGCATCATTTTTGAACAGGAGCTTCAACCATTTTGTGGCATATGAGAAATTCCCTAAGCCCCGGACCTGTCGATTTTGGTCAAAAATGAAAATTTCAAAAGTGCCCCAATTTCTGCTTTAAACTTTAGGTACTATCCCAAAATGTATCACTAAGGTGACAGAAGTTGATTTCGGAGCATCATTTTTTAACAGGAGCTTCAACCGTTTTGTGGCATATGAGAAATTCCCTAAGCCCCGGACCTGTCGATTTTGGTCAAAAATGAAAATATCAAAAGTGCCCCAATTTCTGCTTTAAACTTTAGGTACTATCCCAAAATGTATCACTAAGGTGACAGAATTTGATTTTGGAGCATCATTTTTGAACAGGAGCTTCAACCGTTTTGTGGCATATGAAAAATTCCTTAAGCCCCGGACCTGTCGATTTTGGTCAAAAATGAAAATATCAAAAGTGCCCCAATTTCTGCTTTAAACTTTAGGTACTATCCCAAAATGTATCACTAAGGTGACAGAATTTGATTTTGGAGCATCATTTTTGAACAGGAGCTTCAACCGTTTTGTGGCATATGAGAAATTCCCTAAGCCCCGGACCTGTCGATTTTGGTCAAAAATGAAAATATCAAAAGTGCCCCAATTTCTGCTTTAAACTTTAGCTACTATCCCAAAATGTATCACTAAGGTGACAGAAGTTGATTTCGGAGCATCATTTTTTAACAGGAGCTTCAACCGTTTTGTGGCATATGAGAAATTCCCTAAGCCCCGGACCTGTCGATTTTGGTCAAAAATGAAAATTTCAAAAGTGCCCTAATTTCTGCTTTAAACTTTAGGTACTATCCCAAAATGTATGACTAAGGTGACAGAAGTTGATTTCGGAGCATCATTTTTTTAACAGGAGCTTCAACCGTTTTGTGGCATATGAGAAATTCCCTAAGCTCCGGACCTGTCGATTTTGGTCAAAAAAGAAAATTTCAAAAGTGCCCCAATTTCTGCTTTAAACTTTAGGTACTATCCCAAAATGTATCACTAAGGTGACAGAAGTTGATTTTGGAGCATCATTTTTGAACAGGAGCTTCAACCGTTTTGTGGCATATGAGAAATTCCCTAAGCTCCGGACCTGTCGATTTTGGTCAAAAAAGAAAATTTCAAAAGTGCCCCAATTTCTGCTTTAAACTTTAGGTACTATCCCAAAATGTATCACTAAGGTGACAGAAGTTGATTTTGGAGCATCATTTTTGAACAGGAGCTTCAACCGTTTTGTGGAAAATGAGAAATTCCCTAAGCCCCGGACCTGTCGATTTTGGTCAAAAATGAAAATATCAAAAGTGCCCCAATTTCTGCTTTAAACTTTAGGTACTATCCCAAAATGTATCACTAAGGTGACAGAAGTTGATTTTGGAGCATCATTTTTGAACAGGAGCTTCAACCGTTTTGTGGCATATGAGAAATTCCCTAAGCCCCGGACCTGTCGATTTTGGTCAAAAATGAAAATATCAAAAGTGCCCCAATTTCTGCTTTAAACTTTAGGTACTATCCCAAAATGTATCACTAAGGTGACAGAAGTTGATTTCGGAGCATCATTTTTAACAGGAGCTTCAACCGTTTTGTGGCATATGAGAAATTCCCTAAACTCCGGACCTGTTGATTTTGGTCAAAAAAGAAAATTTCAAAAGTGCCCCAATTTCTGCTTTAAACTTTCGGTACTATCCCAAAATGTATCACTAAGGTGACAGAATTTGATTTTGGAGCATCATTTTTGAACAGGAGCTTCAACCGTTTTGTGGCATATGAGAAATTCCCTAAGCCCGGACCTGTCGATTTTGGTCAAAAATGAAAATATCAAAAGTGCCCCAATTTCTGCTTTAAACTTTAGGTACTATCCCAAAATGTATCACTAAGGTGACAGAAGTTGATTTCGGAGCATCATTTTTGAACAGGAGCTTCAACCGTTTTGTGGCATATGAGAAATTCCCTAAGCCCCGGACCTGTCGATTTTGGTCAAAAATGAAAATATCAAAAGTGCCCCAATTTCTGCTTTAAACTTTAGGAACTATCCCAAAATGTATCACTAAGGTGACAGAATTTGATTTTGGAGCATCATTTTTGAACAGGAGCTTCAACCGTTTTGTGGCATATGAAAAATCCCCTAAGCCCCGGACCTGTCGATTTTGGTCAAAAATGAAAATATCAAAAGTGCCCCAATTTCTGCTTTAAACTTTAGGTACTATCCCAAAATGTATCACTAAGGTGACAGAAGTTGATTTTGGAGCATCATTTTTGAACAGGAGCTTCAACCGTTTTGTGGCATATGAGAAATTCCCTAAGCCCCGGACCTGTCAATTTTGGTCAAAAATGAAAATTTCAAAAGTGCCCCAGTTTCTGCTTTAAACTTTAGGTACTATCCCAAAATGTATCACTAAGGTGACAGAAGTTGATTTCGGAGCATCATTTTTGAACAGGAGCTTCAACCATTTTGTGGCATATGAGAAATTCCCTAAGCCCCGGACCTGTCGATTTTGGTCAAAAATGAAAATTTCAAAAGTGCCCCAATTTCTGCTTTAAACTTTAGGTACTATCCCAAAATGTATCACTAAGGTGACAGAAGTTGATTTCGGAGCATCATTTTTTAACAGGAGCTTCAACCGTTTTGTGGCATATGAGAAATTCCCTAAGCCCCGGACCTGTCGATTTTGGTCAAAAATGAAAATATCAAAAGTGCCCCAATTTCTGCTTTAAACTTTAGGTACTATCCCAAAATGTATCACTAAGGTGACAGAATTTGATTTTGGAGCATCATTTTTGAACAGGAGCTTCAACCGTTTTGTGGCATATGAAAAATTCCTTAAGCCCCGGACCTGTCGATTTTGGTCAAAAATGAAAATATCAAAAGTGCCCCAATTTCTGCTTTAAACTTTAGGTACTATCCCAAAATGTATCACTAAGGTGACAGAATTTGATTTTGGAGCATCATTTTTGAACAGGAGCTTCAACCGTTTTGTGGCATATGAGAAATTCCCTAAGCCCCGGACCTGTCGATTTTGGTCAAAAATGAAAATATCAAAAGTGCCCCAATTTCTGCTTTAAACTTTAGCTACTATCCCAAAATGTATCACTAAGGTGACAGAAGTTGATTTCGGAGCATCATTTTTTAACAGGAGCTTCAACCGTTTTGTGGCATATGAGAAATTCCCTAAGCCCCGGACCTGTCGATTTTGGTCAAAAATGAAAATTTCAAAAGTACCCCAATTTCTGCTTTAAACTTTAGGTACTATCCCAAAATGTATCACTAAGGTGACAGAAGTTGATTCCGGAGCATCATTTTTGAACAGGAGCTTCAACCGTTTTGTGGCATATGAGAAATTCCCTAAGCCCCGGACCTGTCGATTTTGGTCAAAAATGAAAATTTCAAAAGTGCCCTAATTTCTGCTTTAAACTTTAGGTACTATCCCAAAATGTATGACTAAGGTGACAGAAGTTGATTTCGGAGCATCATTTTTTAACAGGAGCTTCAACCGTTTTGTGGCATATGAGAAATTCCCTAAGCTCCGGACCTGTCGATTTTGGTCAAAAAAGAAAATTTCAAAAGTGCCCCAATTTCTGCTTTAAACTTTAGGTACTATCCCAAAATGTATCACTAAGGTGACAGAAGTTGATTTTGGAGCATCATTTTTGAACAGGAGCTTCAACCGTTTTGTGGAAATGAGAAATTCCCTAAGCCCCGGACCTGTCGATTTTGGTCAAAAATAAAAATTTCAAAAGTACCCCAATTTCTGCTTTAAACTTTAGGTACTATCCCAAAATGTATCACTAATGTGACAGAAGTTGATTTCGGAGCATCATTTTTGAACAGGAGCTTCAACCGTTTTGTGGCATATGAGAAATTCCCTAAGCCCCGGACCTGTCGATTTTGGTCAAAAATGAAAATATCAAAAGTGCCCCAATTTCTGCTTTAAACTTTAGGTACTATCCCAAAATGTATCACTAAGGTGACAGAAGTTGATTTCGGAGCATCATTTTTGAACAGGAGCTTCAACCGTTTTGTGGCATATGAGAAATTCCCTAAGCCCCGGACCTGTCGATTTTGGTCAAAAATGAAAATATCAAAAGTGCCCCAATTTCTGCTTTAAACTTTAGGTACTATCCCAAAATGTATCACTAAGGTGACAGAAGTTGATTTTGGAGCATCATTTTTGAACAGGAGCTTCAACCGTTTTGTGGCATATGAGAAATTCCCTAAGCCCCGGACCTGTCAATTTTGGTCAAAAATGAAAATTTCAAAAGTGCCCCAATTTCTGCTTTAAACTTTAGGTACTATCCCAAAATGTATCACTAAGGTGACAGAATTTGATTTTGGAGCATCATTTTTGAACAGGAGCTTCAACCGTTTTGTGGCATATGAGAAATTCCCTAAGCCCCGGACCTGTCGATTTTGGTCAAAAATGAAAATTTCAAAAGTGCCCCAATTTCTGCTTTAAACTTTCGGTACTATCCCAAAATGTATCACTAAGGTGACAGAAGTTGATTTTGGAGCATCATTTTTGAACAGGAGCTTCAACCGTTTTGTGGCATATGAGAAATTCCCTAAGCCCCGGACCTGTCGATTTTGGTCAAAAAAGAAAATTTCAAAAGTTCCCCAATTTCTGCTTTAAACTTTCGGTACTATCCCAAAATGTATCACTAAGGTGACAGAAGTTGATTTTGGAGCATCATTTTTGAACAGGAGCTTCAACCGTTTTGTGGCATATGAGAAATTCCCTAAGCCCCGGACCTGTCGATTTTGGTCAAAAATGAAAATATCAAAAGTGCCCCAATTTCTGCTTTAAACTTTAGGTACTATCCCAAAATGTATCACTAAGGTGACAGAAGTTGATTTTGGAGCATCATTTTTGAACAGGAGCTTCAACCGTTTTGTGGCATATGAGAAATTCCCTAAGCCCCGGACCTGTCGATTTTGGTCAAAAATGAAAATTTCAAAAGTGCCTCAATTTCTGCTTTAAACTTTAGGTACTATCCCAAAATGTATCACTAAGGTGACAGAAGTTGATTTCGGAGCATCATTTTTTAACAGGAGCTTCAACCGTTTTGTGGCATATGAGAAATTCCCTAAACTCCGGACCTGTCGATTTTGGTCAAAAAAGAAAATTTAAAAAGTTCCCCAATTTCTGCTTTAAACTTTCGGTACTATCCCAAAATGTATCACTAAGGTGACAGAAGTTGATTTCGGAGCATCATTTTTGAACAGGAGCTTCAACCGTTTTGTGGCATATGAGAAATTCCCTAAGCCCCGGACCTGTCGATTTTGGTCAAAAATGAAAATATCAAAAGTGCCCCAATTTCTGCTTTAAACTTTAGGTACTATCCCAAAATGTATCACTAAGGTGACAGAAGTTGATTTCGGAGCATCATTTTTGAACAGGAGCTTCAACCGTTTTGTGGCATATGAGAAATACCCTAAGCCCCGGACATGTCGATTTTGGTAAGAAATGAAAATTTCAAAAGTGCCCCAATTTCTGCTTTAAACTTTAGGTACTATCCCAAAATGTATCACTAAGGTGACAGAAGTTGATTTCGGAGCATCATTTTTGAACAGGAGCTTCAACCGTTTTGTGGCATATGAGAAATTCCCTAAGCCCCGGACCTGTCGATTTTGGTCAAAAATAAAAATATATCAAAAGTGCCCCAATTTCTGCTTTAAACTTTAGGTACTATCCCAAAATGTATCACTAAGGTGACAGAAGTTGATTTTGGAGCATCATTTTTGAACAGGAGCTTCAACCGTTTTGTGGCATATGAGAAATTCCCTAAGCCCCGGACCTGTCGATTTTGGTCAAAAATGAAAATTTCAAAAGTACCCCAATTTCTGCTTTAAACTTTAGGTACTATCCCAAAATGTATCACTAAGGTGACAGAAGTTGATTTCGGAGCATCATTTTTGAACAGGAGCTTCAACCGTTTTGTGGCATATGAGAAATTCCCTAAGCCCCGGACCTGTCGATTTTGGTCAAAAATGAAAATTTCAAAAGTGCCCCAATTTCTGCTTTAAACTTTAGGTACTATCCCAAAATGTATCACTAAGGTGACAGAAGTTGATTTCGGAGCATCATTTTTTAACAGGAGCTTCAACCGTTTTGTGGCATATGAGAAATTCCCTAAGCTCCGGACCTGTCGATTTTGGTCAAAAAAGAAAATTTCAAAAGTTCCCCAATTTCTGCTTTAAACTTTCGGTACTATCCCAAAATGTATCACTAAGGTGACAGAATTTGATTTTGGAGCATCATTTTTGAACAGGAGCTTCAACCGTTTTGTGGCATATGAGAAATTCCCTAAGCCCCGGACCTGTCGATTTTGGTCAAAAATGAAAATATCAAAAGTGCCCCAATTTCTGCTTTAAACTTTAGGTACTATCCCAAAATGTATCACTAAGGTGACAGAAGTTGATTTCGGAGCATCATTTTTGAACAGGAGCTTCAACCGTTTTGTGGCATATGAGAAATTCCCTAAGCCCCGGACCTGTCGATTTTGGTCAAAAATGAAAATTTCAAAAGTACCCCAATTTCTGCTTTAAACTTTAGGTACTATCCCAAAATGTATCACTAAGGTGACAGAAGTTGATTCCGGAGCATCATTTTTGAACAGGAGCTTCAACCGTTTTGTGGCATATGAGAAATTCCCTAAGCCCCGGACCTGTCGATTTTGGTCAAAAATGAAAATTTCAAAAGTGCCCTAATTTCTGCTTTAAACTTTAGGTACTATCCCAAAATGTATGACTAAGGTGACAGAAGTTGATTTCGGAGCATCATTTTTTAACAGGAGCTTCAACCGTTTTGTGGCATATGAGAAATTCCCTAAGCTCCGGACCTGTCGATTTTGGTCAAAAAAGAAAATTTCAAAAGTGCCCCAATTTCTGCTTTAAACTTTAGGTACTATCCCAAAATGTATCACTAAGGTGACAGAAGTTGATTTTGGAGCATCATTTTTGAACAGGAGCTTCAACCGTTTTGTGGAAAATGAGAAATTCCCTAAGCCCCGGACCTGTCGATTTTGGTCAAAAATAAAAATTTCAAAAGTACCCCAATTTCTGCTTTAAACTTTAGGTACTATCCCAAAATGTATCACTAAGGTGACAGAAGTTGATTTCGGAGCATCATTTTTGAACAGGAGCTTCAACCGTTTTGTGGCATATGAGAAATTCCCTAAGCCCCGGACCTGTCGATTTTGGTCAAAAATGAAAATATCAAAAGTGCCCCAATTTCTGCTTTAAACTTTAGGTACTATCCCAAAATGTATCACTAAGGTGACAGAAGTTGATTTTGGAGCATCATTTTTGAACAGGAGCTTCAACTGTTTTGTGGCATATGAGAAATTCCCTAAGCCCCGGACCTGTCAATTTTGGTCAAAAATGAAAATTTCAAAAGTTCCCCAATTTCTGATTTAAACTTTCGGTACTATCCCAAAATGTATCACTAAGGTGACAGAATTTGATTTTGGAGCATCATTTTTGAACAGGAGCTTCAACCGTTTTGTGGCATATGAGAAATTCCCTAAGCCCCGGACCTGTCGATTTTGGTCAAAAATGAAAATATCAAAAGTGCCCCAATTTCTGCTTTAAACTTTAGGTACTATCCCAAAATGTATCACTAAGGTGACAGAAGTTGATTTCGGAGCATCATTTTTGAACAGGAGCTTCAACCGTTTTGTGGCATATGAGAAATTCCCTAAGCCCCGGACCTGTCGATTTTGGTCAAAAATGAAAATTTCAAAAGTACCCCAATTTCTGCTTTAAACTTTAGGTACTATCCCAAAATGTATCACTAAGGTGACAGAAGTTGATTCCGGAGCATCATTTTTGAACAGGAGCTTCAACCGTTTTGTGGCATATGAGAAATTCCCTAAGCTCCGGACCTGTCGATTTTGGTCAAAAAAGAAAATTTCAAAAGTGCCCCAATTTCTGCTTTAAACTTTAGGTACTATCCCAAAATGTATCACTAAGGTGACAGAAGTTGATTTTGGAGCATCATTTTTGAACAGGAGCTTCAACCGTTTTGTGGAAAATGAGAAATTCCCTAAGCCCCGGACCTGTCGATTTTGGTCAAAAATAAAAATTTCAAAAGTACCCCAATTTCTGCTTTAAACTTTAGGTACTATCCCAAAATGTATCACTAAGGTGACAGAAGTTGATTTCGGAGCATCATTTTTGAACAGGAGCTTCAACCGTTTTGTGGCATATGAGAAATTCCCTAAGCCCCGGACCTGTCGATTTTGGTCAAAAATGAAAATATCAAAAGTGCCCCAATTTCTGCTTTAAACTTTAGGTACTATCCCAAAATGTATCACTAAGGTGACAGAATTTGATTTTGGAGCATCATTTTTGAACAGGAGCTTCAACCGTTTTGTGGCATATGAGAAATTCCCTAAGCCCCGGACCTGTCGATTTTGGTCAAAAATGAAAATTTCAAAAGTGCCCCAATTTCTGCTTTAAACTTTCGGTACTATCCCAAAATGTATCACTAAGGTGACAGAAGTTGATTTTGGAGCATCATTTTTGAACAGGAGCTTCAACCGTTTTGTGGCATATGAGAAATTCCCTAAGCCCCGGACCTGTCGATTTTGGTCAAAAATGAAAATTTCAAAAGTGCCCCAATTTCTGCTTTAAACTTTCGGTACTATCCCAAAATGTATCACTAAGGTGACAGAAGTTGATTTTGGAGCATCATTTTTGAACAGGAGCTTCAACCGTTTTGTGGCATATGAGAAATTCCCTAAGCCCTGGACCTGTCAATTTTGATCAAAAAAGAAAATTTCAAAAGTTCCCCAATTTCTGCTTTAAACTTTCGGTACTATCCCAAAATGTATCACTAACGTGACAGAATTTGATTTTGGAGCATAATTTTTGAACAGGAGCTTCAACCGTTTTGTGGCATATGAGAAATTCCCTAAGCCCCGGACCTGTCGATTTTGGTCAAAAATGAAAATATCAAAAGTGCCCCAATTTCTGCTTTAAACTTTAGGTACTATCCCAAAATGTATCACTAAGGTGACAGAAGTTGATTTTGGAGCATCATTTTTGAACAGGAGCTTCAACCGTTTTGTGGCATATGAGAAATTCCCTAAGCCCCGGACCTGTCGATTTTGGTCAAAAATGAAAATTTCAAAAGTGCCTCAATTTCTGCTTTAAACTTTAGGTACTATCCCAAAATGTATCACTAAGGTGACAGAAGTTGATTTCGGAGCATCATTTTTTAACAGGAGCTTCAACCGTTTTGTGGCATATGAGAAATTCCCTAAGCTCCGGACCTGTCGATTTTGGTCAAAAAAGAAAATTTCAAAAGTGCCCCAATTTCTGCTTTAAACTTTAGGTACTATCCCAAAATGTATCACTAAGGTGACAGAAGTTGATTTTGGAGCATCATTTTTGAACAGGAGCTTCAACCGTTTTGTGGAAAATGAGAAATTCCCTAAGCCCCGGACCTGTCGATTTTGGTCAAAAATAAAAATTTCAAAAGTACCCCAATTTCTGCTTTAAACTTTAGGTACTATCCCAAAATGTATCACTAAGGTGACAGAAGTTGATTTCGGAGCATCATTTTTGAACAGGAGCTTCAACCGTTTTGTGGCATATGAGAAATTCCCTAAGCCCCGGACCTGTCGATTTTGGTCAAAAATGAAAATATCAAAAGTGCCCCAATTTCTGCTTTAAACTTTAGGTACTATCCCAAAATGTATCACTAAGGTGACAGAATTTGATTTTGGAGCATCATTTTTGAACAGGAGCTTCAACCGTTTTGTGGCATATGAGAAATTCCCTAAGCCCCGGACCTGTCGATTTTGGTCAAAAATGAAAATTTCAAAAGTGCCCCAATTTCTGCTTTAAACTTTCGGTACTATCCCAAAATGTATCACTAAGGTGACAGAAGTTGATTTTGGAGCATCATTTTTGAACAGGAGCTTCAACCGTTTTGTGGCATATGAGAAATTCCCTAAGCCCCGGACCTGTCGATTTTGGTCAAAAATGAAAATTTCAAAAGTGCCCCAATTTCTGCTTTAAACTTTCGGTACTATCCCAAAATGTATCACTAAGGTGACAGAAGTTGATTTTGGAGCATCATTTTTGAACAGGAGCTTCAACCGTTTTGTGGCATATGAGAAATTCCCTAAGCCCTGGACCTGTCAATTTTGATCAAAAAAGAAAATTTCAAAAGTTCCCCAATTTCTGCTTTAAACTTTCGGTACTATCCCAAAATGTATCACTAACGTGACAGAATTTGATTTTGGAGCATCATTTTTGAACAGGAGCTTCAACCGTTTTGTGGCATATGAGAAATTCCCTAAGCCCCGGACCTGTCGATTTTGGTCAAAAATGAAAATATCAAAAGTGCCCCAATTTCTGCTTTAAACTTTAGGTACTATCCCAAAATGTATCACTAAGGTGACAGAAGTTGATTTTGGAGCATCATTTTTGAACAGGAGCTTCAACCGTTTTGTGGCATATGAGAAATTCCCTAAGCCCCGGACCTGTCGATTTTGGTCAAAAATGAAAATTTCAAAAGTGCCTCAATTTCTGCTTTAAACTTTAGGTACTATCCCAAAATGTATCACTAAGGTGACAGAAGTTGATTTCGGAGCATCATTTTTTAACAGGAGCTTCAACCGTTTTGTGGCATATGAGAAATTCCCTAAACTCCGGACCTGTCGAGTTTGGTCAAAAAAGAAAATTTCAAAAGTTCCCCAATTTCTGCTTTAAACTTTCGGTACTATCCCAAAATGTATCACTAAGGTGACAGAATTTGATTTTGGAGCATCATTTTTGAACAGGAGCTTCAACCGTTTTGTGGCATATTTGAAATTCCCTAAGCTCCGGACCTGTCGATTTTGGTCAAAAAAGAAAATTTCAAAAGTTCCCCAATTTCTGCTTTAAACTTTCGGTACTATCCCAAAATGTATCACTAAGGTGACAGAATTTGATTTTGGAGCATCATTTTTGAACAGGAGCTTCAACCGTTTTGTGGCATATGAGAAATTCCCTAAGCCCCGGACCTGTCGATTTTGGTCAAAAATGAAAATATCAAAAGTGCCCCAATTTCTGCTTTAAACTTTAGGTACTATCCCAAAATGTATCACTAAGGTGACAGAAGTTGATTTTGGAGCATCATTTTTGAACAGGAGCTTCAACCGTTTTGTGGCATATGAGAAATTCCCTAAGCCCCGGACCTGTCGATTTTGGTCAAAAATGAAAATTTCAAAAGTGCCTCAATTTCTGATTTCAACTTTAGGTACTATCCCAAAATGTATCACTAAGGTGACAGAAGTTGATTTTGGAGCATCATTTTTGAACAGGAGCTTCAACCGTTTTGTGGCATATGAGAAATTCCCTAAGCCCCGGACCTGTCGATTTTGGTCAAAAATGAAAATATCAAAAGTGCCCCAATTTCTGCTTTAAACTTTAGGTACTATCCCAAAATGTATCACTAAGGTGACAGAAGTTGATTTCGGAGCATCATTTTTGAACAGGAGCTTCAACCGTTTTGTGGCATATGAGAAATTCCCTAAGCCCCGGACCTGTCGATTTTGGTCAAAAATGAAAATTTCAAAAGTACCCCAATTTCTGCTTTAAACTTTAGGTACTATCCCAAAATGTATCACTAAGGTGACAGAAGTTGATTCCGGAGCATCATTTTTGAACAGGAGCTTCAACCGTTTTGTGGCATATGAGAAATTCCCTAAGCTCCGGACCTGTCGATTTTGGTCAAAAAAGAAAATTTCAAAAGTGCCCCAATTTCTGCTTTAAACTTTAGGTACTATCCCAAAATGTATCACTAAGGTGACAGAAGTTGATTTTGGAGCATCATTTTTGAACAGGAGCTTCAACCGTTTTGTGGAAATGAGAAATTCCCTAAGCCCCGGACCTGTCGATTTTGGTCAAAAATAAAAATTTCAAAAGTACCCCAATTTCTGCTTTAAACTTTAGGTACTATCCCAAAATGTATCACTAATGTGACAGAAGTTGATTTCGGAGCATCATTTTTTAACAGGAGCTTCAACCGTTTTGTGGCATATGAGAAATTCCCTAAGCCCCGGACCTGTCGATTTTGGTCAAAAATGAAAATTTCAAAAGTGCCCCAATTTCTGCTTTAAACTTTAGGTACTATCCCAAAATGTATCACTAAGGTGACAGAAGTTGATTTCGGAGCATCATTTTTGAACAGGAGCTTCAACCGTTTTGTGGCATATGAGAAATTCCCTAAGCCCCGGACCTGTCGATTTTGGTCAAAAATGAAAATATCAAAAGTGCCCCAATTTCTGCTTTAAACTTTAGGTACTATCCCAAAATGTATCACTAAGGTGACAGAAGTTGATTTTGGAGCATCATTTTTGAACAGGAGCTTCAACTGTTTTGTGGCATATGAGAAATTCCCTAAGCCCCGGACCTGTCAATTTTGGTCAAAAATGAAAATTTCAAAAGTTCCCCAATTTCTGCTTTAAACTTTCGGTACTATCCCAAAATGTATCACTAAGGTGACAGAATTTGATTTTGGAGCATCATTTTTGAACAGGAGCTTCAACCGTTTTGTGGCATATGAGAAATTCCCTAAGCCCCGGACCTGTCGATTTTGGTCAAAAATGAAAATATCAAAAGTGCCCCAATTTCTGCTTTAAACTTTAGGTACTATCCCAAAATGTATCACTAAGGTGACAGAAGTTGATTTCGGAGCATCATTTTTGAACAGGAGCTTCAACCGTTTTGTGGCATATGAGAAATTCCCTAAGCCCCGGACCTGTCGATTTTGGTCAAAAATGAAAATTTCAAAAGTACCCCAATTTCTGCTTTAAACTTTAGGTACTATCCCAAAATGTATCACTAAGGTGACAGAAGTTGATTCCGGAGCATCATTTTTGAACAGGAGCTTCAACCGTTTTGTGGCATATGAGAAATTCCCTAAGCCCCGGACCTGTCGATTTTGGTCAAAAATTAAAATTTCAAAAGTGCCCTAATTTCTGCTTTAAACTTTAGGTACTATCCCAAAATGTATGACTAAGGTGACAGAAGTTGATTTCGGAGCATCATTTTTTAACAGGAGCTTCAACCGTTTTGTGGCATATGAGAAATTCCCTAAGCTCCGGACCTGTCGATTTTGGTCAAAAAAGAAAATTTCAAAAGTGCCCCAATTTCTGCTTTAAACTTTAGGTACTATCCCAAAATGTATCACTAAGGTGACAGAAGTTGATTTTGGAGCATCATTTTTGAACAGGAGCTTCAACCGTTTTGTGGAAAATGAGAAATTCCCTAAGCCCCGGACCTGTCGATTTTGGTCAAAAATAAAAATGTCAAAAGTACCCCAATTTCTGCTTTAAACTTTAGGTACTATCCCAAAATGTATCACTAAGGTGACAGAAGTTGATTTCGGAGCATCATTTTTGAACAGGAGCTTCAACCGTTTTGTGGCATATGAGAAATTCCCTAAGCCCCGGACCTGTCGATTTTGGTCAAAAATGAAAATATCAAAAGTGCCCCAATTTCTGCTTTAAACTTTAGGTACTATCCCAAAATGTATCACTAAGGTGACAGAATTTGATTTTGGAGCATCATTTTTGAACAGGAGCTTCAACCGTTTTGTGGCATATGAGAAATTCCCTAAGCCCCGGACCTGTCGATTTTGGTCAAAAATGAAAATTTCAAAAGTGCCCCAATTTCTGCTTTAAACTTTCGGTACTATCCCAAAATGTATCACTAAGGTGACAGAAGTTGATTTTGGAGCATCATTTTTGAACAGGAGCTTCAACCGTTTTGTGGCATATGAGAAATTCCCTAAGCCCCGGACCTGTCGATTTTGGTCAAAAATGAAAATTTCAAAAGTGCCCCAATTTCTGCTTTAAACTTTCGGTACTATCCCAAAATGTATCACTAAGGTGACAGAAGTTGATTTTGGAGCATCATTTTTGAACAGGAGCTTCAACCGTTTTGTGGCATATGAGAAATTCCCTAAGCCCTGGACCTGTCAATTTTGATCAAAAAATAAAATTTCAAAAGTTCCCCAATTTCTGCTTTAAACTTTCGGTACTATCCCAAAATGTATCACTAACGTGACAGAATTTGATTTTGGAGCATCATTTTTGAACAGGAGCTTCAACCGTTTTGTGGCATATGAGAAATTCCCTAAGCCCCGGACCTGTCGATTTTGGTCAAAAATGAAAATATCAAAAGTGCCCCAATTTCTGCTTTAAACTTTAGGTACTATCCCAAAATGTATCACTAAGGTGACAGAAGTTGATTTTGGAGCATCATTTTTGAACATGAGCTTCAACCGTTTTGTGGCATATGAGAAATTCCCTAAGCCCCGGACCTGTCGATTTTGGTCAAAAATGAAAATTTCAAAAGTGCCTCAATTTCTGCTTTAAACTTTAGGTACTATCCCAAAATGTATCACTAAGGTGACAGAAGTTGATTTCGGAGCATCATTTTTTAACAGGAGCTTCAACCGTTTTGTGGCATATGAGAAATTCCCTAAACTCCGGACCTGTCGATTTTGGTCAAAAAAGAAAATTTCAAAAGTTCCCCAATTTCTGCTTTAAACTTTCGGTACTATCCCAAAATGTATCACTAAGGTGACAGAATTTGATTTTGGAGCATCATTTTTGAACAGGAGCTTCAACCGTTTTGTGGCATATTTGAAATTCCCTAAGCTCCGGACCTGTCGATTTTGGTCAAAAAAGAAAATTTCAAAAGTTCCCCAATTTCTGCTTTAAACTTTCGGTACTATCCCAAAATGTATCACTAAGGTGACAGAATTTGATTTTGGAGCATCATTTTTGAACAGGAGCTTCAACCGTTTTGTGGCATATGAGAAATTCCCTAAGCCCCGGACCTGTCGATTTTGGTCAAAAATGAAAATATCAAAAGTGCCCCAATTTCTGCTTTAAACTTTAGGTACTATCCCAAAATGTATCACTAAGGTGACAGAAGTTGATTTTGGAGCATCATTTTTGAACAGGAGCTTCAACCGTTTTGTGGCATATGAGAAATTCCCTAAGCCCCGGACCTGTCGATTTTGGTCAAAAATGAAAATTTCAAAAGTGCCTCAATTTCTGATTTAAACTTTAGGTACTATCCCAAAATGTATCACTAAGGTGACAGAAGTTGATTTTGGAGCATCATTTTTGAACAGGAGCTTCAACCGTTTTGTGGCATATGAGAAATTCCCTAAGCCCCGGACCTGTCGATTTTGGTCAAAAATGAAAATATCAAAAGTGCCCCAATTTCTGCTTTAAACTTTAGGTACTATCCCAAAATGTATCACTAAGGTGACAGAAGTTGATTTCGGAGCATCATTTTTGAACAGGAGCTTCAACCGTTTTGTGGCATATGAGAAATTCCCTAAGCCCCGGACCTGTCGATTTTGGTCAAAAATGAAAATTTCAAAAGTACCCCAATTTCTGCTTTAAACTTTAGGTACTATCCCAAAATGTATCACTAAGGTGACAGAAGTTGATTCCGGAGCATCATTTTTGAACAGGAGCTTCAACCGTTTTGTGGCATATGAGAAATTCCCTAAGCTCCGGACCTGTCGATTTTGGTCAAAAAAGAAAATTTCAAAAGTGCCCCAATTTCTGCTTTAAACTTTAGGTACTATCCCAAAATGTATCACTAAGGTGACAGAAGTTGATTTTGGAGCATCATTTTTGAACAGGAGCTTCAACCGTTTTGTGGAAATGAGAAATTCCCTAAGCCCCGGACCTGTCGATTTTGGTCAAAAATAAAAATTTCAAAAGTACCCCAATTTCTGCTTTAAACTTTAGGTACTATCCCAAAATGTATCACTAAGGTGACAGAAGTTGATTTCGGAGCATCATTTTTGAACAGGAGCTTCAACCGTTTTGTGGCATATGAGAAATTCCCTAAGCCCCGGACCTGTCGATTTTGGTCAAAAATGAAAATATCAAAAGTGCCCCAATTTCTGCTTTAAACTTTAGGTACTATCCCAAAATGTATCACTAAGGTGACAGAATTTGATTTTGGAGCATCATTTTTGAACAGGAGCTTCAACCGTTTTGTGGCATATGAGAAATTCCCTAAGCCCCGGACCTGTCGATTTTGGTCAAAAATGAAAATTTCAAAAGTGCCCCAATTTCTGCTTTAAACTTTCGGTACTATCCCAAAATGTATCACTAAGGTGACAGAAGTTGATTTTGGAGCATCATTTTTGAACAGGAGCTTCAACCGTTTTGTGGCATATGAGAAATTCCCTAAGCCCTGGACCTGTCAATTTTGATCAAAAAAGAAAATTTCAAAAGTTCCCCAATTTCTGCTTTAAACTTTCGGTACTATCCCAAAATGTATCACTAACGTGACAGAATTTGATTTTGGAGCATCATTTTTGGTCAAAAATGAAAATATCAAAAGTGCCCCAATTTCTGCTTTAAACTTTAGGTACTATCCCAAAATGTATCACTAAGGTGACAGAAGTTGATTTTGGAGCATCATTTTTGAACATGAGCTTCAACCGTTTTGTGGCATATGAGAAATTCCCTAAGCCCCGGACCTGTCGATTTTGGTCAAAAATGAAAATTTCAAAAGTGCCTCAATTTCTGCTTTAAACTTTAGGTACTATCCCAAAATGTATCACTAAGGTGACAGAAGTTGATTTCGGAGCATCATTTTTTAACAGGAGCTTCAACCGTTTTGTGGCATATGAGAAATTCCCTAAACTCCGGACCTGTCGATTTTGGTCAAAAAAGAAAATTTCAAAAGTTCCCCAATTTCTGCTTTAAACTTTCGGTACTATCCCAAAATGTATCACTAAGGTGACAGAATTTGATTTTGGAGCATCATTTTTGAACAGGAGCTTCAACCGTTTTGTGGCATATTTGAAATTCCCTAAGCTCCGGACCTGTCGATTTTGGTCAAAAAAGAAAATTTCAAAAGTTCCCCAATTTCTGCTTTAAACTTTCGGTACTATCCCAAAATGTATCACTAAGGTGACAGAATTTGATTTTGGAGCATCATTTTTGAACAGGAGCTTCAACCGTTTTGTGGCATATGAGAAATTCCCTAAGCCCCGGACCTGTCGATTTTGGTCAAAAATGAAATATCAAAAGTGCCCCAATTTCTGCTTTAAACTTTAGGTACTATCCCAAAATGTATCACTAAGGTGACAGAAGTTGATTTTGGAGCATCATTTTTGAACAGGAGCTTCAACCGTTTTGTGGCATATGAGAAATTCCCTAAGCCCCGGACCTGTCGATTTTGGTCAAAAATGAAAATTTCAAAAGTGCCTCAATTTCTGATTTAAACTTTAGGTACTATCCCAAAATGTATCACTAAGGTGACAGAAGTTGATTTTGGAGCATCATTTTTGAACAGGAGCTTCAACCGTTTTGTGGCATATGAGAAATTCCCTAAGCCCCGGACCTGTCGATTTTGGTCAAAAATGAAAATATCAAAAGTGCCCCAATTTCTGCTTTAAACTTTAGGTACTATCCCAAAATGTATCACTAAGGTGACAGAAGTTGATTTCGGAGCATCATTTTTGAACAGGAGCTTCAACCGTTTTGTGGCATATGAGAAATTCCCTAAGCCCCGGACCTGTCGATTTTGGTCAAAAATGAAAATTTCAAAAGTACCCCAATTTCTGCTTTAAACTTTAGGTACTATCCCAAAATGTATCACTAAGGTGACAGAAGTTGATTCCGGAGCATCATTTTTGAACAGGAGCTTCAACCGTTTTGTGGCATATGAGAAATTCCCTAAGCTCCGGACCTGTCGATTTTGGTCAAAAAAGAAAATTTCAAAAGTGCCCCAATTTCTGCTTTAAACTTTAGGTACTATCCCAAAATGTATCACTAAGGTGACAGAAGTTGATTTTGGAGCATCATTTTTGAACAGGAGCTTCAACCGTTTTGTGGAAATGAGAAATTCCCTAAGCCCCGGACCTGTCGATTTTGGTCAAAAATAAAAATTTCAAAAGTACCCCAATTTCTGCTTTAAACTTTAGGTACTATCCCAAAATGTATCACTAATGTGACAGAAGTTGATTTCGGAGCATCATTTTTTAACAGGAGCTTCAACCGTTTTGTGGCATATGAGAAATTCCCTAAGCCCCGGACCTGTCGATTTTGGTCAAAAATGAAAATTTCAAAAGTGCCCCAATTTCTGCTTTAAACTTTAGGTACTATCCCAAAATGTATCACTAAGGTGACAGAAGTTGATTTCGGAGCATCATTTTTGAACAGGAGCTTCAACCGTTTTGTGGCATATGAGAAATTCCCTAAGCCCCGGACCTGTCGATTTTGGTCAAAAATGAAAATATCAAAAGTGCCCCAATTTCTGCTTTAAACTTTAGGTACTATCCCAAAATGTATCACTAAGGTGACAGAAGTTGATTTTGGAGCATCATTTTTGAACAGGAGCTTCAACCGTTTTGTGGCATATGAGAAATTCCCTAAGCCCCGGACCTGTCAATTTTGGTCAAAAATGAAAATTTCAAAAGTGCCCCAATTTCTGCTTTAAACTTTAGGTACTATCCCAAAATGTATCACTAAGGTGACAGAATTTGATTTTGGAGCATCATTTTTGAACAGGAGCTTCAACCGTTTTGTGGCATATGAGAAATTCCCTAAGCCCCGGACCTGTCGATTTTGGTCAAAAATGAAAATTTCAAAAGTGCCCCAATTTCTGCTTTAAACTTTCGGTACTATCCCAAAATGTATCACTAAGGTGACAGAAGTTGATTTTGGAGCATCATTTTTGAACAGGAGCTTCAACCGTTTTGTGGCATATGAGAAATTCCCTAAGCCCCGGACCTGTCGATTTTGGTCAAAAAAGAAAATTTCAAATGTTCCCCAATTTCTGCTTTAAACTTTCGGTACTATCCCAAAATGTATCACTAACGTGACAGAATTTGATTTTGGAGCATCATTTTTGAACAGGAGCTTCAACCGTTTTGTGGCATATGAGAAATTCCCTAAGCCCCGGACCTGTCGATTTTGGTCAAAAATTAAAATATCAAAAGTGCCCCAATTTCTGCTTTAAACTTTAGGTACTATCCCAAAATGTATCACTAAGGTGACAGAAGTTGATTTTGGAGCATCATTTTTGAACAGGAGCTTCAACCGTTTTGTGGCATATGAGAAATTCCCTAAGCCCCGGACCTGTCGATTTTGGTCAAAAATGAAAATTTCAAAAGTGCCTCAATTTCTGCTTTAAACTTTAGGTACTATCCCAAAATGTATCACTAAGGTGACAGAAGTTGATTTCGGAGCATCATTTTTTAACAGGAGCTTCAACCGTTTTGTGGCATATGAGAAATTCCCTAAACTCCGGACCTGTCGATTTTGGTCAAAAAAGAAAATTTAAAAAGTTCCCCAATTTCTGCTTTAAACTTTCGGTACTATCCCAAAATGTATCACTAAGGTGACAGAATTTGATTTTGGAGCATCATTTTTGAACAGGAGCTTCAACCGTTTTGTGGCATATGAGAAATTCCCTAAGCTCCGGACCTGTCGATTTTGGTCAAAAAAGAAAATTTCAAAAGTTCCCCAATTTCTGCTTTAAACTTTCGGTACTATCCCAAAATGTATCACTAAGGTGACAGAATTTGATTTTGGAGCATCATTTTTGAACAGGAGCTTCAACCGTTTTGTGGCATATGAGAAATTCCCTAAGCCCCGGACCTGTCGATTTTGGTCCAAAATAAAAATATATCAAAAGTGCCCCAATTTCTGCTTTAAACTTTAGGTACTATCCCAAAATGTATCACTAAGGTGACAGAAGTTGATTTTGGAGCATCATTTTTGAACAGGAGCTTCAACCGTTTTGTGGCATATGAGAAATTCCCTAAGCCCCGGACCTGTCGATTTTGGTCAAAAATGAAAATTTCAAAAGTACCCCAATTTCTGCTTTAAACTTTAGGTACTATCCCAAAATGTATCACTAAGGTGACAGAAGTTGATTTCGGAGCATCATTTTTGAACAGGAGCTTCAACCGTTTTGTGGCATATGAGAAATTCCCTAAGCCCCGGACCTGTCGATTTTGGTCAAAAATGAAAATTTCAAAAGTGCCCCAATTTCTGCTTTAAACTTTAGGTACTATCCCAAAATGTATCACTAAGGTGACAGAAGTTGATTTCGGAGCATCATTTTTTAACAGGAGCTTCAACCGTTTTGTGGCATATGAGAAATTCCCTAAGCTCCGGACCTGTCGATTTTGGTCAAAAAAGAAAATTTCAAAAGTTCCCCAATTTCTGCTTTAAACTTTCGGTACTATCCCAAAATGTATCACTAAGGTGACAGAATTTGATTTTGGAGCATCATTTTTGAACAGGAGCTTCAACCGTTTTGTGGCATATGAGAAATTCCCTAAGCCCCGGACCTGTCGATTTTGGTCAAAAATGAAAATATCAAAAGTGCCCCAATTTCTGCTTTAAACTTTAGGTACTATCCCAAAATGTATCACTAAGGTGACAGAAGTTGATTTCGGAGCATCATTTTTGAACAGGAGCTTCAACCGTTTTGTGGCATATGAGAAATTCCCTAAGCCCCGGACCTGTCGATTTTGGTCAAAAATGAAAATTTCAAAAGTACCCCAATTTCTGCTTTAAACTTTAGGTACTATCCCAAAATGTATCACTAAGGTGACAGAAGTTGATTCCGGAGCATCATTTTTGAACAGGAGCTTCAACCGTTTTGTGGCATATGAGAAATTCCCTAAGCCCCGGACCTGTCGATTTTGGTCAAAAATGAAAATTTCAAAAGTGCCCTAATTTCTGCTTTAAACTTTAGGTACTATCCCAAAATGTATGACTAAGGTGACAGAAGTTGATTTCGGAGCATCATTTTTTAACAGGAGCTTCAACCGTTTTGTGGCATATGAGAAATTCCCTAAGCTCCGGACCTGTCGATTTTGGTCAAAAAAGAAAATTTCAAAAGTGCCCCAATTTCTGCTTTAAACTTTAGGTACTATCCCAAAATGTATCACTAAGGTGACAGAAGTTGATTTTGGAGCATCATTTTTGAACAGGAGCTTCAACCGTTTTGTGGAAAATGAGAAATTCCCTAAGCCCCGGACCTGTCGATTTTGGTCAAAAATAAAAATTTCAAAAGTACCCCAATTTCTGCTTTAAACTTTAGGTACTATCCCAAAATGTATGACTAAGGTGACAGAAGTTGATTTCGGAGCATCATTTTTTAACAGGAGCTTCAACCGTTTTGTGGCATATGAGAAATTCCCTAAGCTCCGGACCTGTCGATTTTGGTCAAAAATGAAAATTTCAAAAGTGCCCCAATTTCTGCTTTAAACTTTAGGTACTATCCCAAAATGTATCACTAAGGTGACAGAAGTTGATTTTGGAGCATCATTTTTGAACAGGAGCTTCAACCGTTTTGTGGCATATGAGAAATTCCCTAAGCCCCGGACCTGTCGATTTTGGTCAAAAATGAAAATTTCAAAAGTGCCTCAATTTCTGCTTTAAACTTTAGGTACTATCCCAAAATGTATCACTAAGGTGACAGAAGTTGATTTCGGAGCATCATTTTTTAACATGAGCTTCAACCGTTTTGTGGCATATGAGAAATTCCCTAAACTCCGGACCTGTCGATTTTGGTCAAAAAAGAAAATTTCAAAAGTTCCCCAATTTCTGCTTTAAACTTTCGGTACTATCCCAAAATGTATCACTAAGGTGACAGAATTTGATTTTGGAGCATCATTTTTGAACAGGAGCTTCAACCGTTTTGTGGCATATGAGAAATTCCCTAAGCTCCGGACCTGTCGATTTTGGTCAAAAAAGAAAATTTCAAAAGTTCCCCAATTTCTGCTTTAAACTTTCGGTACTATCCCAAAATGTATCACTAAGGTGACAGAATTTGATTTTGGAGCATCATTTTTGAACAGGAGCTTCAACCGTTTTGTGGCATATGAGAAATTCCCTAAGCCCCGGACCTGTCGATTTTGGTCAAAAATGAAAATATCAAAAGTGCCCCAATTTCTGCTTTAAACTTTAGGTACTATCCCAAAATGTATCACTAAGGTGACAGAAGTTGATTTTGGAGCATCATTTTTGAACAGGAGCTTCAACCGTTTTGTGGTATATGAGAAATTCCCTAAGCCCCGGACCTGTCGATTTTGGTAAGAAATGAAAATATCAAAAGTGCCCCAATTTCTGCTTTAAACTTTAGGTACTATCCCAAAATGTATCACTAAGGTGACAGAAGTTGATTTTGGAGCATCATTTTTGAACAGGAGCTTCAACCGTTTTGTGGCATATGAGAAATTCCCTAAGCCCCGGACCTGTCGATTTTGGTCAAAAATGAAAATTTCAAAAGTACCCCAATTTCTGCTTTAAACTTTAGGTACTATCCCAAAATGTATCACTAAGGTGACAGAAGTTGATTTCGGAGCATCATTTTTGAACAGGAGCTTCAACCGTTTTGTGGCATATGAGAAATTCCCTAAGCCCCGGACCTGTCGATTTTGGTCAAAAATGAAAATTTCAAAAGTGCCCCAATTTCTGCTTTAAACTTTAGGTACTATCCCAAAATGTATCACTAAGGTGACAGAAGTTGATTTCGGAGCATCATTTTTTAACAGGAGCTTCAACCGTTTTGTGGCATATGAGAAATTCCCTAAGCTCCGGACCTGTCGATTTTGGTCAAAAAAGAAAATTTCAAAAGTTCCCCAATTTCTGCTTTAAACTTTCGGTACTATCCCAAAATGTATCACTAAGGTGACAGAATTTGATTTTGGAGCATCATTTTTGAACAGGAGCTTCAACCGTTTTGTGGCATATGAGAAATTCCCTAAACTCCGGACCTGTCGATTTTGGTCAAAAAAGAAAATTTCAAAAGTTCCCCAATTTCTGCTTTAAACTTTCGGTACTATCCCAAAATGTATCACTAAGGTGACAGAATTTGATTTTGGAGCATCATTTTTGAACAGGAGCTTCAACCGTTTTGTGGCATATGAGAAATTCCCTAAGCCCCGGACCTGTCGATTTTGGTCAAAAATGAAAATATCAAAAGTGCCCCAATTTCTGCTTTAAACTTTAGGTACTATCCCAAAATGTATCACTAAGGTGACAGAAGTTGATTTTGGAGCATCATTTTTGAACAGGAGCTTCAACCGTTTTGTGGCATATGAGAAATTCCCTAAGCCCCGGACCTGTCGATTTTGGTCAAAAATGAAAATTTCAAAAGTGCCTCAATTTCTGCTTTAAACTTTAGGTACTATCCCAAAATGTATCACTAAGGTGACAGAAGTTGATTTCGGAGCATCATTTTTGAACAGGAGCTTCAACCGTTTTGTGGCATATGAGAAATTCCCTAAGCCCCGGACCTGTCAATTTTGGTCAAAAATGAAAATATCAAAAGTGCCCCAATTTCTGCTTTAAACTTTAGGTACTATCCCAAAATGTATCACTAAGGTGACAGAAGTTGATTTTGGAGCATCATTTTTGAACAGGAGCTTCAACCGTTTTGTGGCATATGAGAAATTCCCTAAGCCCCGGACCTGTCGATTTTGGTCAAAAATGAAAATTTCAAAAGTGCCTCAATTTCTGCTTTAAACTTTAGGTACTATCCCAAAATGTATCACTAAGGTGACAGAAGTTGATTTCGGAGCATCATTTTTGAACAGGAGCTTCAACCGTTTTGTGGCATATGAGAAATTCCCTAAGCCCCGGACCTGTCAATTTTGGTCAAAAATGAAAATATCAAAAGTGCCCCAATTTCTGCTTTGAATTTTAGGTACTATCCCAAAATGTATCACTAAGGTGACAGAAGTTGATTTCGGAGCATCATTTTTGAACAGGAGCTTCAACCGTTTTGTGGCATATGAGAAATTCCCTAAACTCCGGACCTGTCGATTTTGGTCAAAAATGAAAATTTCAAAAGTGCCCCAATTTCTGCTTTAAACTTTCGGTACTATCCCAAAATGTATCACTAAGGTGACAGAAGTTGATTTTGGAGCATCATTTTTGAACAGGAGCTTCAACCGTTTTGTGGCATATGAGAAATTCCCTAAGCCCCGGACCTGTCAATTTTGGTCAAAAATGAAAATTTCAAAAGTGCCCCAGTTTCTGCTTTAAACTTTAGGTACTATCCCAAAATGTATCACTAAGGTGACAGAAGTTGATTTCGGAGCATCATTTTTGAACAGGAGCTTCAACCGTTTTGTGGCATATGAGAAATTCCCTAAGCCCCGGACCTGTCGATTTTGGTCAAAAATGAAAATATCAAAAGTGCCCCAATTTCTGCTTTAAACTTTAGGTACTATCCCAAAATGTATCACTACGGTGACAGAAGTTGATTTTGGAGCATCATTTTTGAACAGGAGCTTCAACCGTTTTGTGGAAAATGAGAAATTCCCTAAGCCCCGGACCTGTCGATTTTGGTCAAAAATGAAAATTTCAAAAGTACCCCAATTTCTGCTTTAAACTTTAGGTACTATCCCAAAATGTATCACTAAGGTGACAGAAGTTGATTTCGGAGCATCATTTTTGAACAGGAGCTTCAACCATTTTGTGGCATATGAGAAATTCCCTAAGCCCCGGACCTGTCGATTTTGGTCAAAAATGAAAATTTCAAAAGTGCCCCAATTTCTGCTTTAAACTTTAGGTACTATCCCAAAATGTATCACTAAGGTGACAGAAGTTGATTTCGGAGCATCATTTTTTAACAGGAGCTTCAACCGTTTTGTGGCATATGAGAAATTCCCTAAACTCCGGACCTGTCGATTTTGGTCAAAAAAGAAAATTTCAAAAGTGCCCCAATTTCTGCTTTAAACTTTCGGTACTATCCCAAAATGTATCACTAAGGTGACAGAATTTGATTTCGGAGCATCATTTTTGAACAGGAGCTTCAACCGTTTTGTGGCATATGAGAAATTCCCTAAGCCCCGGACCTGTCGATTTTGGTCAAAAATGAAAATATCAAAAGTGCCCCAATTTCTGCTTTAAACTTTAGGTACTATCCCAAAATGTATCACTAAGGTGACAGAATTTGATTTTGGAGCATCATTTTTGAACAGGAGCTTCAACCGTTTTGTGGCATATGAAAAATTCCCTAAGCCCCGGACCTGTCGATTTTGGTCAAAAATGAAAATATCAAAAGTGCCCCAATTTCTGCTTTAAACTTTAGGTACTATCCCAAAATGTATCACTAAGGTGACAGAAGTTGATTTTGGAGCATCATTTTTGAACAGGAGCTTCAACCGTTTTGTGGCATATGAGAAATTCCCTAAGCCCCGGACCTGTCAATTTTGGTCAAAAATGAAAATTTCAAAAGTGCCCCAGTTTCTGCTTTAAACTTTAGGTACTATCCCAAAATGTATCACTAAGGTGACAGAATTTGATTTTGGAGCATCATTTTTGAACAGGAGCTTCAACCGTTTTGTGGCATATGAGAAATTCCCTAAGCCCCGGACCTGTCGATTTTGGTCAAAAATGAAAATATCAAAAGTGCCCCAATTTCTGCTTTAAACTTTAGGTACTATCCCAAAATGTATCACTAAGGTGACAGAATTTGATTTTGGAGCATCATTTTTGAACAGGAGCTTCAACCGTTTTGTGGCATATGAAAAATTCCCTAAGCCCCGGACCTGTCGATTTTGGTCAAAAATGAAAATATCAAAAGTGCCCGAATTTCTGCTTTAAACTTTAGGTACTATCCCAAAATGTATCACTAAGGTGACAGAAGTTGATTTTGGAGCATCATTTTTGAACAGGAGCTTCAACCGTTTTGTGGCATATGAGAAATTCCCTAAGCCCCGGACCTGTCAATTTTGGTCAAAAATGAAAATTTCAAAAGTGCCCCAGTTTCTGCTTTAAACTTTAGGTACTATCCCAAAATGTATCACTAAGGTGACAGAATTTGATTTTGGAGCATCATTTTTGAACAGGAGCTTCAACCGTTTTGTGGCATATGAGAAATTCCCTAAGCCCCGGACCTGTCGATTTTGGTCAAAAATGAAAATATCAAAAGTGCCCCAATTTCTGCTTTAAACTTTAGGTACTATCCCAAAATGTATCACTAAGGTGACAGAAGTTGATTTTGGAGCATCATTTTTGAACAGGAGCTTCAACCGTTTTGTGGAAAATGAGAAATTCCCTAAGCCCCGGACCTGTCGATTTTGGTCAAAAATGAAAATTTCAAAAGTACCCCAATTTCTGCTTTAAACTTTAGGTACTATCCCAAAATGTATCACTAAGGTGACAGAAGTTGATTTCGGAGCATCATTTTTGAACAGGAGCTTCAACCATTTTGTGGCATATGAGAAATTCCCTAAGCCCCGGACCTGTCGATTTTGGTCAAAAATGAAAATTTCAAAAGTGCCCCAATTTCTGCTTTAAACTTTAGGTACTATCCCAAAATGTATCACTAAGGTGACAGAAGTTGATTTCGGAGCATCATTTTTTAACAGGAGCTTCAACCGTTTTGTGGCATATGAGAAATTCCCTAAACTCCGGACCTGTCGATTTTGGTCAAAAAAGAAAATTTCAAAAGTGCCCCAATTTCTGCTTTAAACTTTCGGTACTATCCCAAAATGTATCACTAAGGTGACAGAATTTGATTTCGGAGCATCATTTTTGAACAGGAGCTTCAACCGTTTTGTGGCATATGAGAAATTCCCTAAGCCCCGGACCTGTCGATTTTGGTCAAAAATGAAAATATCAAAAGTGCCCCAATTTCTGCTTTAAACTTTAGGTACTATCCCAAAATGTATCACTAAGGTGACAGAATTTGATTTTGGAGCATCATTTTTGAACAGGAGCTTCAACCGTTTTGTGGCATATGAAAAATTCCCTAAGCCCCGGACCTGTCGATTTTGGTCAAAAATGAAAATATCAAAAGTGCCCCAATTTCTGCTTTAAACTTTAGGTACTATCCCAAAATGTATCACTAAGGTGACAGAAGTTGATTTTGGAGCATCATTTTTGAACAGGAGCTTCAACCGTTTTGTGGCATATGAGAAATTCCCTAAGCCCCGGACCTGTCAATTTTGGTCAAAAATGAAAATTTCAAAAGTGCCCCAGTTTCTGCTTTAAACTTTAGGTACTATCCCAAAATGTATCACTAAGGTGACAGAATTTGATTTTGGAGCATCATTTTTGAACAGGAGCTTCAACCGTTTTGTGGCATATGAGAAATTCCCTAAGCCCCGGACCTGTCGATTTTGGTCAAAAATGAAAATATCAAAAGTGCCCCAATTTCTGCTTTAAACTTTAGGTACTATCCCAAAATGTATCACTAAGGTGACAGAATTTGATTTTGGAGCATCATTTTTGAACAGGAGCTTCAACCGTTTTGTGGCATATGAAAAATTCCCTAAGCCCCGGACCTGTCGATTTTGGTCAAAAATGAAAATATCAAAAGTGCCCGAATTTCTGCTTTAAACTTTAGGTACTATCCCAAAATGTATCACTAAGGTGACAGAAGTTGATTTTGGAGCATCATTTTTGAACAGGAGCTTCAACCGTTTTGTGGCATATGAGAAATTCCCTAAGCCCCGGACCTGTCAATTTTGGTCAAAAATGAAAATTTCAAAAGTGCCCCAGTTTCTGCTTTAAACTTTAGGTACTATCCCAAAATGTATCACTAAGGTGACAGAATTTGATTTTGGAGCATCATTTTTGAACAGGAGCTTCAACCGTTTTGTGGCATATGAGAAATTCCCTAAGCCCCGGACCTGTCGATTTTGGTCAAAAATGAAAATATCAAAAGTGCCCCAATTTCTGCTTTAAACTTTAGGTACTATCCCAAAATGTATCACTAAGGTGACAGAAGTTGATTTTGGAGCATCATTTTTGAACAGGAGCTTCAACCGTTTTGTGGAAAATGAGAAATTCCCTAAGCCCCGGACCTGTCGATTTTGGTCAAAAATGAAAATTTCAAAAGTACCCCAATTTCTGCTTTAAACTTTAGGTACTATCCCAAAATGTATCACTAAGGTGACAGAAGTTGATTTCGGAGCATCATTTTTGAACAGGAGCTTCAACCATTTTGTGGCATATGAGAAATTCCCTAAGCCCCGGACCTGTCGATTTTGGTCAAAAATGAAAATTTCAAAAGTGCCCCAATTTCTGCTTTAAACTTTAGGTACTATCCCAAAATGTATCACTAAGGTGACAGAAGTTGATTTCGGAGCATCATTTTTTAACAGGAGCTTCAACCGTTTTGTGGCATATGAGAAATTACCTAAACTCCGGACCTGTCGATTTTGGTCAAAAAAGAAAATTTCAAAAGTGCCCCAATTTCTGCTTTAAACTTTCGGTACTATCCCAAAATGTATCACTAAGGTGACAGAAGTTGATTTCGGAGCATCATTTTTGAACAGGAGCTTCAACCGTTTTGTGGCATATAAGAAATTCCCTAAGCCCCGGACCTGTCGATTTTGGTCAAAAATGAAAATATCAAAAGTGCCCCAATTTCTGCTTTAAACTTTAGGTACTATCCCAAAATGTATCACTAAGGTGACAGAATTTGATTTTGGAGCATCATTTTTGAACAGGAGCTTCAACCGTTTTGTGGCATATGAAAAATTCCCTAAGCCCCAGACCTGTCGATTTTGGTCAAAAATGAAAATATCAAAAGTGCCCCAATTTCTGCTTTAAACTTTAGGTACTATCCCAAAATGTATCACTAAAGTGACAGAAGTTGATTTTGGAGCATCATTTTTGAACAGGAGCTTCAACCGTTTTGTGGCATATGAGAAATTCCCTAAGCCCCGGACCTGTCAATTTTGGTCAAAAATGAAAATTTCAAAAGTGCCCCAGTTTCTGCTTTAAACTTTAGGTACTATCCCAAAATGTATCACTAAGGTGACAGAATTTGATTTTGGAGCATCATTTTTGAACAGGAGCTTCAACCGTTTTGTGGCATATGAGAAATTCCCTAAGCCACGGACCTGTCGATTTTGGTCAAAAATGAATATATCAAAAGTGCCCCAATTTCTGCTTTAAACTTTAGCTACTATCCCAAAATGTATCACTAAGGTGACAGAAGTTGATTTCGGAGCATCATTTTTTAACAGGAGCTTCAACCGTTTTGTGGCATATGAGAAATTCCCTAAGCCCCGGACCTGTCGATTTTGGTCAAAAATGAAAATATCAAAAGTGCCCCAATTTCTGCTTTAAACTTTAGGTACTATCCCAAAATGTATCACTAAGGTGACAGAAGTTGATTTCGGAGCATCATTTTTGAACAGGAGCTTCAACCGTTTTGTGGCATATGAGAAATTCCCTAAGCCGCGGACCTGTCGATTTTGGTCAAAAATGAAAATTTCAAAAGTACCCCAATTTCTGCTTTAAACTTTAGGTACTATCCCAAAATGTATCACTAAGGTGACAGAAGTTGATTCCGGAGCATCATTTTTGAACAGGAGCTTCAACCGTTTTGTGGCATATGAGAAATTCCCTAAGCCCCGGACCTGTCGATTTTGGTCAAAAATGAAAATTTCAAAAGTGCCCCAATTTCTGCTTTAAACTTTAGGTACTATCCCAAAATGTATGACTAAGGTGACAGAAGTTGATTTCGGAGCATCATTTTTTAACAGGAGCTTCAACCGTTTTGTGGCATATGAGAAATTCCCTAAGCTCCGGACCTGTCGATTTTGGTCAAAAAAGAAAATTTCAAAAGTGCCCCAATTTCTGCTTTAAACTTTAGGTACTATCCCAAAATGTATCACTAAGGTGACAGAAGTTGATTTTGGAGCATCATTTTTGAACAGGAGCTTCAACAGTTTTGTGGAAAATGAGAAATTCCCTAAGCCCCGGACCTGTCGATTTTGGTCAAAAATAAAAATTTCAAAAGTACCCCAATTTCTGCTTTAAACTTTAGGTACTATCCCAAAATGTATCACTAATGTGACAGAAGTTGATTTCGGAGCATCATTTTTGAACAGGAGCTTCAACCGTTTTGTGGCATATGAGAAATTCCCTAAGCCCCGGACCTGTCGATTTTGGTCAAAAATGAAAATATCAAAAGTGCCCCAATTTCTGCTTTAAACTTTAGGTACTATCCCAAAATGTATCACTAAGGTGACAGAAGTTGATTTTGGAGCATCATTTTTGAACAGGAGCTTCAACCGTTTTGTGGCATATGAGAAATTCCCTAAGCCCTGGACCTGTCGATTTTGGTCAAAAATGAAAATATCAAAAGTGCCCCAATTTCTGCTTTAAACTTTAGGTACTATCCCAAAATGTATCACTAAGGTGACAGAAGTTGATTTCGGAGCATCATTTTTTAACAGGAGCTTCAACCGTTTTGTGGCATATGAGAAATTCCCTAAACTCCGGACCTGTTGATTTTGGTCAAAAAAGAAAATTTCAAAAGTGCCCCAATTTCTGCTTTAAACTTTCGGTACTATCCCAAAATGTATCACTAAGGTGACAGAATTTGATTTTGGAGCATCATTTTTGAACAGGAGCTTCAACCGTTTTGTGGCATATGAGAAATTCCCTAAGCCCGGACCTGTCGATTTTGGTCAAAAATGAAAATATCAAAAGTGCCCCAATTTCTGCTTTAAACTTTAGGTACTATCCCAAAATGTATCACTAAGGTGACAGAAGTTGATTTCGGAGCATCATTTTTGAACAGGAGCTTCAACCGTTTTGAGGCATATGAGAAATTCCCTAAGCCCCGGACCTGTCGATTTTGGTCAAAAATGAAAATATCAAAAGTGCCCCAATTTCTGCTTTAAACTTTAGGTACTATCCCAAAATGTATCACTAAGATGACAGAATTTGATTTTGGAGCATCATTTTTGAACAGGAGCTTCAACCGTTTTGTGGCATATGAAAAATTCCCTAAGCCCCGGACCTGTCGATTTTGGTCAAAAATGAAAATATCAAAAGTGCCCCAATTTCTGCTTTAAACTTTAGGTACTATCCCAAAATGTATCACTAAGGTGACAGAAGTTGATTTTGGAGCATCATTTTTGAACAGGAGCTTCAACCGTTTTGTGGCATATGAGAAATTCCCTAAGCCCCGGACCTGTCAATTTTGGTCAAAAATGAAAATTTCAAAAGTGCCCCAGTTTCTGCTTTAAACTTTAGGTACTATCCCAAAATGTATCACTAAGGTGACAGAAGTTGATTTCGGAGCATCATTTTTGAACAGGAGCTTCAACCGTTTTGTGGCATATGAGAAATTCCCTAAGCCCCGGACCTGTCGATTTTGGTCAAAAATGAAAATTTCAAAAGTGCCCCAATTTCTGCTTTAAACTTTAGGTACTATCCCAAAATGTATCACTAAGGTGACAGAAGTTGATTTTGGAGCATCATTTTTGAACAGGAGCTTCAACCGTTTTGTGGCATATGAGAAATTCCCTAAGCCCCGGACCTGTCGATTTTGGTCAAAAATGAAAATATCAAAAGTGCCCCAATTTCTGCTTTAAACTTTAGGTACTATCCCAAAATGTATCACTAAGGTGACAGAATTTGATTTTGGAGCATCATTTTTGAACAGGAGCTTCAACCGTTTTGTGGCATATGAAAAATTCCTTAAGCCCCGGACCTGTCGATTTTGGTCAAAAATGAAAATATCAAAAGTGCCCCAATTTCTGCTTTAAACTTTAGGTACTATCCCAAAATGTATCACTAAGGTGACAGAAGTTGATTTCGGAGCATCATTTTTGAACAGGAGCTTCAACCGTTTTGTGGCATATGAGAAATTCCCTAAGCCCCGGACCTGTCGATTTTGGTCAAAAATGAAAATTTCAAAAGTACCCCAATTTCTGCTTTAAACTTTAGGTACTATCCCAAAATGTATCACTAAGGTGACAGAAGTTGATTCCGGAGCATCATTTTTGAACAGGAGCTTCAACCGTTTTGTGGCATATGAGAAATTCCCTAAGCCCCGGACCTGTCGATTTTGGTCAAAAATGAAAATTTCAAAAGTGCCCTAATTTCTGCTTTAAACTTTAGGTACTATCCCAAAATGTATGACTAAGGTGACAGAAGTTGATTTCGGAGCATCATTTTTTAACAGGAGCTTCAACCGTTTTGTGGCATATGAGAAATTCCCTAAGCTCCGGACCTGTCGATTTTGGTCAAAAAAGAAAATTTCAAAAGTGCCCCAATTTCTGCTTTAAACTTTAGGTACTATCCCAAAATGTATCACTAAGGTGACAGAAGTTGATTTTGGAGCATCATTTTTGAACAGGAGCTTCAACCGTTTTGTGGAAAATTAGAAATTCCCTAAGCCCCGGACCTGTCGATTTTGGTCAAAAATAAAAATGTCAAAAGTACCCCAATTTCTGCTTTAAACTTTAGGTACTATCCCAAAATGTATCACTAATGTGACAGAAGTTGATTTCGGAGCATCATTTTTGAACAGGAGCTTCAACCGTTTTGTGGCATATGAGAAATTCCCTAAGCCCCGGACCTGTCGATTTTGGTCAAAAATGAAAATATCAAAAGTGCCCCAATTTCTGCTTTAAACTTTAGGTACTATCCCAAAATGTATCACTAAGGTGACAGAAGTTGATTTTGGAGCATCATTTTTGAACAGGAGCTTCAACCGTTTTGTGGCATATGAGAAATTCCCTAAGCCCCGGACCTGTCAATTTTGGTCAAAAATGAAAATTTCAAAAGTGCCCCAATTTCTGCTTTAAACTTTAGGTACTATCCCAAAATGTATCACTAAGGTGACAGAAGTTGATTTTGGAGCATCATTTTTGAACAGGAGCTTCAACCGTTTTGTGGCATATGAGAAATTCCCTAAGCCCCGGACCTGTCGATTTTGGTCAAAAATGAAAATTTCAAAAGTGCCCCAATTTCTGCTTTAAACTTTCGGTACTATCCCAAAATGTATCACTAAGGTGACAGAAGTTGATTTTGGAGCATCATTTTTGAACAGGAGCTTCAACCGTTTTGTGGCATATGAGAAATTCCCTAAGCCCCGGACCTGTCAATTTTGGTCAAAAAAGAACATTTCAAAAGTTCCCCAATTTCTGCTTTAAACTTTCGGTACTATCCCAAAATGTATCACTAACGTGACAGAATTTGATTTTGGAGCATCATTTTTGAACAGGAGCTTCAACCGTTTTGTGGCATATGAGAAATTCCCTAAGCCCCGGACCTGTCGATTTTGGTCAAAAATGAAAATATCAAAAGTGCCCCAATTTCTGCTTTAAACTTTAGGTACTATCCCAAAATGTATCACTAAGGTGACAGAAGTTGATTTTGGAGCATCATTTTTGAACAGGAGCTTCAACCGTTTTGTGGCATATGTGAAATTCCCTAAGCCCCGGACCTGTCAATTTTGGTCAAAAATGAAAATTTCAAAAGTGCCTCAATTTCTGCTTTAAACTTTAGGTACTATCCCAAAATGTATCACTAAGGTGACAGAAGTTGATTTCGGAGCATCATTTTTTAACAGGAGCTTCAACCGTTTTGTGGCATATGAGAAATTCCCTAAGCTCCGGACCTGTCGATTTTGGTCAAAAAAGAAAATTTCAAAAGTTCCCCAATTTCTGCTTTAAACTTTCGGTACTATCCCAAAATGTATCACTAAGGTGACAGAATTTGATTTTGGAGCATCATTTTTGAACAGGAGCTTCAACCGTTTTGTGGCATATGAGAAATTCCCTAAGCCCCGGACCTGTCGATTTTGGTCAAAAATGAAAATATCAAAAGTGCCCCAATTTCTGCTTTAAACTTTAGGTACTATCCCAAAATGTATCACTAAGGTGACAGAAGTTGATTTTGGAGCATCATTTTTGAACAGGAGCTTCAACCGTTTTGTGGCATATGAGAAATTCCCTAAGCCCCGGACCTGTCGATTTTGGTCAAAAATGAAAATATCAAAAGTGCCCCAATTTCTGCTTTAAACTTTAGGTACTATCCCAAAATGTATCACTAAGGTGACAGAAGTTGATTTTGGAGCATCATTTTTGAACAGGAGCTTCAACCGTTTTGTGGCATATGAGAAATTCCCTAAGCCCCGGACCTGTCGATTTTGGTCAAAAATGAAAATATCAAAAGTGCCTCAATTTCTGATTTAAACTTTAGGTACTATCCCAAAATGTATCACTAAGGTGACAGAAGTTGATTTCGGAGCATCATTTTTGAACAGGAGCTTCAACCGTTTTGTGGCATATGAGAAATTCCCTAAGCCCCGGACCTGTCGATTTTGGTCAAAAATGAAAATATCAAAAGTGCCCCAATTTCTGCTTTAAACTTTAGGTACTATCCCAAAATGTATCACTAAGGTGACAGAAGTTGATTTCGGAGCATCATTTTTGAACAGGAGCTTCAACCGTTTTGTGGCATATGAGAAATACCCTAAGCCTCGGACATGTCGATTTTGGTAAGAAATGAAAATTTCAAAAGTGCCCCAATTTCTGCTTTAAACTTTAGGTACTATCCCAAAATGTATCACTAAGGTGACAGAAGTTGATTTCGGAGCATCATTTTTGAACAGGAGCTTCAACCGTTTTGTGGCATATGAGAAATTCCCTAAGCCCCGGACCTGTCGATTTTGGTCAAAAATGAAAATATCAAAAGTGCCCCAATTTCTGCTTTAAACTTTAGTTACTATCCCAAAATGTATCACTAAGGTGACAGAAGTTGATTTTGGAGCATCATTTTTGAACAGGAGCTTCAACCGTTTTGTGGCATATGAGAAATTCCCTAAGCCCCGGACCTGTCGATTTTGGTCAAAAATGAAAATTTCAAAAGTACCCCAATTTCTGCTTTAAACTTTAGGTACTATCCCAAAATGTATCACTAAGGTGACAGAAGTTGATTTCGGAGCATCATTTTTGAACAGGAGCTTCAACCGTTTTGTGGCATATGAGAAATTCCCTAAGCCCCGGACCTGTCGATTTTGGTCAAAAATGAAAATTTCAAAAGTGCCCCAATTTCTGCTTTAAACTTTAGGTACTATCCCAAAATGTATCACTAAGGTGACAGAAGTTGATTTTGGAGCATCATTTTTGAACAGGAGCTTCAACCGTTTTGTGGCATATGAGAAATTCCCTAAGCCCCGGACCTGTCGATTTTGGTCAAAAATGAAAATTTCAAAAGTGCCTCAATTTCTGATTTAAACTTTAGGTACTATCCCAAAATGTATCACTAAGGTGACAGAAGTTGATTTCGGAGCATCATTTTTGAACAGGAGCTTCAACCGTTTTGTGGCATATGAGAAATTCCCTAAGCCCCGGACCTGTCGATTTTGGTCAAAAATGAAAATATCAAAAGTGCCCCAATTTCTGCTTTAAACTTTAGGTACTATCCCAAAATGTATCACTAAGGTGACAGAAGTTGATTTCGGAGCATCGTTTTTGAACAGGAGCTTCAACCGTTTTGTGGCATATGAGAAATACCCTAAGCCCCGGACATGTCGATTTTGGTAAGAAATGAAAATTTCAAAAGTGCCCCAATTTCTGCTTTAAACTTTAGGTACTATCCCAAAATGTATCACTAAGGTGACAGAAGTTGATTTCGGAGCATCATTTTTGAACAGGAGCTTCAACCGTTTTGTGGCATATGAGAAATTCCCTAAGCCCCGGACCTGTCGATTTTGGTCAAAAATGAAAATATCAAAAGTGCCCCAATTTCTGCTTTAAACTTTAGGTACTATCCCAAAATGTATCACTAAGGTGACAGAAGTTGATTTTGGAGCATCATTTTTGAACAGGAGCTTCAACCGTTTTGTGGCATATGAGAAATTCCCTAAGCCCCGGACCAGTCGATTTTGGTCAAAAATGAAAATTTCAAAAGTACCCCAATTTCTGCTTTAAACTTTAGGTACTATCCCAAAATGTATCACTAAGGTGACAGAAGTTGATTTCGGAGCATCATTTTTGAACAGGAGCTTCAACCGTTTTGTGGCATATGAGAAATTCCCTAAGCCCCGGACCTGTCGATTTTGGTCAAAAATGAAAATTTCAAAAGTGCCCCAATTTCTGCTTTAAACTTTAGGTACTATCCCAAAATGTATCACTAAGGTGACAGAAGTTGATTTCGGAGCATCATTTTTTAACAGGAGCTTCAACCGTTTTGTGGCATATGAGAAATTCCCTAAGCTCCGGACCTGTCGATTTTGGTCAAAAAAGAAAATTTCAAAAGTTCCCCAATTTCTGCTTTAAACTTTCGGTACTATCCCAAAATGTATCACTAAGGTGACAGAATTTGATTTTGGAGCATCATTTTTTAACAGGAGCTTCAACCGTTTTGTGGCATATGAGAAATTCCCTAAGCCCCGGACCTGTCGATTTTGGTCAAAAATGAAAATATCAAAAGTGCCCCAATTTCTGCTTTAAACTTTAGGTACTATCCCAAAATGTATCACTAAGGTGACAGAAGTTGATTTCGGAGCATCATTTTTAAACAGGAGCTTCAACCGTTTTGTGGCATATGAGAAATTCCCTAAGCCCCGGACCTGTCGATTTTTGTCAAAAATGAAAATTTCAAAAGTACCCCAATTTCTGCTTTAAACTTTAGGTACTATCCCAAAATGTATCACTAAGGTGACAGAAGTTGATTCCGGAGCATCATTTTTGAACAGGAGCTTCAACCGTTTTGTGGCATATGAGAAATTCCCTAAGCCCCGGACCTGTCGATTTTGGTCAAAAATGAAAATTTCAAAAGTGCCCTAATTTCAGCTTTAAACTTTAGGTACTATCCCAAAATGTATGACTAAGGTGACAGAAGTTGATTTCGGAGCATCATTTTTTAACAGGAGCTTCAACCGTTTTGTGGCATATGAGAAATTCCCTAAGCTCCGGACCTGTCGATATTGGTCAAAAAAGAAAATTTCAAAAGTGCCCCAATTTCTGCTTTAAACTTTAGGTACTATCCCAAAATGTATCACTAAGGTGACAGAAGTTGATTTTGGAGCATCATCTTTGAACAGGAGCTTCAACCGTTTTGTGGAAAATGAGAAATTCCCTAAGCCCCGGACCTGTCGATTTTGGTCAAAAATAAAAATTTCAAAAGTACCCCAATTTCTGCTTTAAACTTTAGGTACTATCCCAAAATGTATCACTAATGTGACAGAAGTTGATTTCGGAGCATCATTTTTGAACAGGAGCTTCAACCGTTTTGTGGCATATGAGAAATTCCCTAAGCCCCGGACCTGTCGATTTTGGTCAAAAATGAAAATATCAAAAGTGCCCCAATTTCTGCTTTAAACTTTAGGTACTATCCCAAAATGTATCACTAAGGTGACAGAAGTTGATTTCGGAGCATCATTTTTGAACAGGAGCTTCAACCGTTTTGTGGCATATGAGAAATACCCTAAGCCCCGGACATGTCGATTTTGGTAAGAAATGAAAATTTCAAAAGTGCCCCAATTTCTGCTTTAAACTTTAGGTACTATCCCAAAATGTATCACTAAGGTGACAGAAGTTGATTTCGGAGCATCATTTTTGAACAGGAGCTTCAACCGTTTTGTGGCATATGAGAAATTCCCTAAGCCCCGGACCTGTCGATTTTGGTCAAAAATGAAAATATCAAAAGTGCCCCAATTTCTGCTTTAAACTTTAGGTACTATCCCAAAATGTATCACTAAGGTGACAGAAGTTGATTTTGGAGCATCATTTTTGAACAGGAGCTTCAACCGTTTTGTGGCATATGAGAAATTCCCTAAGCCCCGGACCTGTTGATTTTGGTCAAAAATGAAAATATCAAAAGTGCCCCAATTTCTGCTTTAAACTTTAGGTACTATCCCAAAATGTATCACTAAGGTGACAGAAGTTGATTTTGGAGCATCATTTTTGAACAGGAGCTTCAACCGTTTTGTGGCATATGAGAAATTCCCTAAGCCCCGGACCTGTCGATTTTGGTCAAAAATGAAAATTTCAAAAGTGCCTCAATTTCTGATTTAAACTTTAGGTACTATCCCAAAATGTATCACTAAGGTGACAGAAGTTGATTTCGGAGCATCATTTTTGAACAGGAGCTTCAACCGTTTTGTGGCATATGAGAAATTCCCTAAGCCCCGGACCTGTCGATTTTGGTCAAAAATGAAAATATCAAAAGTGCCCCAATTTCTGCTTTAAACTTTAGGTACTATCCCAAAATGTATCACTAAGGTGACAGAAGTTGATTTCGGAGCATCATTTTTGAACAGGAGCTTCAACCGTTTTGTGGCATATGAGAAATACCCTAAGCCCCGGACATGTCGATTTTGGTAAGAAATGAAAATTTCAAAAGTGCCCCAATTTCTGCTTTAAACTTTAGGTACTATCCCAAAATGTATCACTAAGGTGACAGAAGTTGATTTCGGAGCATCATTTTTGAACAGGAGCTTCAACCGTTTTGTGGCATATGAGAAATTCCCTAAGCCCCGGACCTGTCGATTTTGGTCAAAAATGAAAATATCAAAAGTACCCCAATTTCTGCTTTAAACTTTAGGTACTATCCCAAAATGTATCACTAAGGTGACAGAAGTTGATTCCGGAGCATCATTTTTGAACAGGAGCTTCAACCGTTTTGTGGCATATGAGAAATTCCCTAAGCTCCGGACCTGTCGATATTGGTCAAAAAAGAAAATTTCAAAAGTGCCCCAATTTCTGCTTTAAACTTTAGGTACTATCCCAAAATGTATCACTAAGGTGACAGAAGTTGATTTTGGAGCATCATTTTTGAACAGGAGCTTCAACCGTTTTGTGGAAAATGAGAAATTCCCTAAGCCCCGGACCTGTCGATTTTGGTCAAAAATAAAAATTTCAAAAGTACCCCAATTTCTGCTTTAAACTTTAGGTACTATCCCAAAATGTATCACTAATGTGACAGAAGTTGATTTCGGAGCATCATTTTTGAACAGGAGCTTCAACCGTTTTGTGGCATATGAGAAATTCCCTAAGCCCCGGACCTGTCGATTTTGGTCAAAAATGAAAATATCAAAAGTGCCCCAATTTCTGCTTTAAACTTTAGGTACTATCCCAAAATGTATCACTAAGGTGACAGAAGTTGATTTTGGAGCATCATTTTTGAACAGGAGCTTCAACCGTTTTGTGGCATATGAGAAATTCCCTAAGCCCCGGACCTGTCGATTTTGGTCAAAAATGAAAATATCAAAAGTGCCCCAATTTCTGCTTTAAACTTTAGGTACTATCCCAAAATGTATCACTAAGGTGACAGAAGTTGATTTTGGAGCATCATTTTTGAACAGGAGCTTCAACCGTTTTGTGGCATATGAGAAATTCCCTAAGCCCCGGACCTGTCGATTTTGGTCAAAAATGAAAATATCAAAAGTGCCCCAATTTCTGCTTTAAACTTTAGGTACTATCCCAAAATGTATCACTAAGGTGACAGAAGTTGATTTTGGAGCATCATTTTTGAACAGGAGCTTCAACCGTTTTGTGGCATATGAGAAATTCCCTAAGCCCCGGACCTGTCGATTTTGGTCAAAAATGAAAATATCAAAAGTGCCCCAATTTCTGCTTTAAACTTTAGGTACTATCCCAAAATGTATCACTAAGGTGACAGAAGTTGATTTCGGAGCATCATTTTTGAACTGGAGCTTCAACCGTTTTGTGGCATATGAGAAATTCCCTAAGCCCCGGACCTGTTGATTTTGGTCAAAAATGAAAATATCAAAAGTGCCCCAATTTCTGCTTTAAATTTTAGGTACTATCCCAAAATGTATCACTAAGGTGACAGAAGTTGATTTCGGAGCATCATTTTTGAACAGGAGCTTCAACCGTTTTGTGGCATATGAGAAATTCCCTAAGCCCCGGACCTGTCGATATTGGTCAAAAATGAAAATGTCAAAAGTGCCCCAATTTCTGCTTTAAACTTTATGTTCTATCCCAAAATGTATCACTAAGGTGACAGAAGTTGATTTCAGAGCATCATTTTTGAACAGGAACTTCAACCGTTTTGTGGCATATGAGAAATTCCCTAAGCCCCGGACCTGTCGATTTTGGTCAAAAATGAAAATTTCAAAAGTGCCCCAATTTCTGCTTTAAACTTTAGGTACTATCCCAAATTGTATCACTAAGGTGACAGAAGTTGATTTTGGAGCATCATTTTTGAACAGGAGCTTCAACCATTTTGTGGCATATGAGAAATTCCCTAAGCCCGGGACCTGTCGATTTTGGTCAAAAATTAAAATTTCAAAAGTGCCCCAATTTCTGCTTTAAACTTTAGGTACTATCCCAAAGTGTATCACTAAGGTGACAGAAGTTGATTTCGGAGCATCTTTTTTTAACAGGAGCTTCAACCGTTTTGTGGCATATGAGAAATTCCCTAAGCCCCGGACCTGTCGATTTTGGTCAATAATGAAAATTTCAAAAGTGCCCCAATTTCTGCTTTAAACTTTAGGTACTATCCCAAAATGTATCACTAAGGTGACAGAAGTTGATTTCGGAGCATCATTTTTGAACAGGAGCTTCAACCGTTTTGTGGCATATGAGAAATTCCCTAAGCCCCGGACCTGTCGATATTGGTCAAAAATGAAAATGTCAAAAGTGCCCCAATTTCTGCTTTAAACTTTAGGTACTATCCCAAAATGTATCACTAAGGTGACAGAAGTTGATTTTGGAGCATCATTTTTGAACAGGAGCTTCAACCGTTTTGTGGAAAATGAGAAATTCCCTAAGCCCCGGACCTGTCGATTTTGGTCAATAATGAAAATTTCAAAAGTGCCCCAATTTCTGCTTTAAACTTTAGGTACTATCCCAAAATGTATCACTAAGGTGACAGAAGTTGATTTCGGAGCATCATTTTTGAACAGGAGCTTCAACCGTTTTGTGGCATATGAGAAATTCCCTAAGCCCCGGACCTGTCGATTTTGGTCAAAAATGAAAATATCAAAAGTGCCCCAATTTCTGCTTTAAACTTTAGGTACTATCCCAAAATGTATCACTAAGGTGACAGAAGTTGATTTCGGAGCATCATTTTTGAACAGGAGCTTCAACCGTTTTGTGGCATATGAGAAATTCCCTAAGCCCCGGACCTGTCGATTTTGGTCAAAAATGAAAATATCAAAAGTGCCCCAATTTCTGCTTTAAACTTTAGGTAATATCCCAAAATGTATCACTAAGGTGACAGAAGTTGATTTCGGAGCATCATTTTTGAACAGGAGCTTCAACCGTTTTGTGGCATATGAGAAATTCCCTAAGCCCCGGACCTGTCGATTTTGGTCAAAAATGAAAATATCAAAAGTGCCCCAATTTCTGCTTTAAACTTTAGGTACTATCCCAAAATGTATCACTAAGGTGACAGAAGTTGATTTCGGAGCATCATTTTTGAACAGGAGCTTCAACCGTTTTGTGGCATATGAGAAATTCCCTAAGCCCCGGACCTGTCGATTTTGGTCAAAAATGAAAATTTCAAAAGTGCCCCAATTTCTGCTTTAAACTTTAGGTACTATCCCAAAATGTATCACTAAGGTGACAGAAGTTGATTTTGGAGCATCATTTTTGAACAGGAGCTTCAACCGTTTTGTGGAAAATGAGAAATTCCCTAAGCCCCGGACCTGTCGATTTTGGTCAATAATGAAAATTTCAAAAGTGCCCCAATTTCTGCTTTAAACTTTAGGTACTATCCCAAAATGTATCACTAAGGTGACAGAAGTTGATTTCGGAGCATCATTTTTGAACAGGAGCTTCAACCGTTTTGTGGCATATGAGAAATTCCCTAAGCCCCGGACCTGTCAATATTGGTCAAAAATGAAAATGTCAAAAGTGCCCCAATTTCTGCTTTAAACTTTAGGTACTATCCCAAAATGTATCACTAAGGTGACAGAAGTTGATTTTGGAGCATCATTTTTGAACAGGAGCTTCAACCGTTTTGTGGCATATGAGAAATTCCCTAAGCCCCGGACCTGTCGATTTTGGTCAAAAATGAAAATTTCAAAAGTGCCTCAATTTCTGATTTAAACTTTAGGTACTATCCCAAAATGTATCACTAAGGTGACAGAAGTTGATTTCGGAGCATCATTTTTGAACAGGAGCTTCAACCGTTTTGTGGCATATGAGAAATTCCCTAAGCCCCGGACCTGTCGATTTTGGTCAAAAATGAAAATATCAAAAGTGCCCCAATTTCTGCTTTAAACTTTAGGTACTATCCCAAAATGTATCACTAAGGTGACAGAAGTTGATTTCGGAGCATCGTTTTTGAACAGGAGCTTCAACCGTTTTGTGGCATATGAGAAATACCCTAAGCCCCGGACATGTCGATTTTGGTAAGAAATGAAAATTTCAAAAGTGCCCCAATTTCTGCTTTAAACTTTAGGTACTATCCCAAAATGTATCACTAAGGTGACAGAAGTTGATTTCGGAGCATCATTTTTGAACAGGAGCTTCAACCGTTTTGTGGCATATGAGAAATTCCCTAAGCCCCGGACCTGTCGATTTTGGTCAAAAATGAAAATATCAAAAGTGCCCCAATTTCTGCTTTAAACTTTAGGTACTATCCCAAAATGTATCACTAAGGTGACAGAAGTTGATTTTGGAGCATCATTTTTGAACAGGAGCTTCAACCGTTTTGTGGCATATGAGAAATTCCCTAAGCCCCGGACCAGTCGATTTTGGTCAAAAATGAAAATTTCAAAAGTACCCCAATTTCTGCTTTAAACTTTAGGTACTATCCCAAAATGTATCACTAAGGTGACAGAAGTTGATTTCGGAGCATCATTTTTGAACAGGAGCTTCAACCGTTTTGTGGCATATGAGAAATTCCCTAAGCCCCGGACCTGTCGATTTTGGTCAAAAATGAAAATTTCAAAAGTGCCCCAATTTCTGCTTTAAACTTTAGGTACTATCCCAAAATGTATCACTAAGGTGACAGAAGTTGATTTCGGAGCATCATTTTTTAACAGGAGCTTCAACCGTTTTGTGGCATATGAGAAATTCCCTAAGCTCCGGACCTGTCGATTTTGGTCAAAAAAGAAAATTTCAAAAGTTCCCCAATTTCTGCTTTAAACTTTCGGTACTATCCCAAAATGTATCACTAAGGTGACAGAATTTGATTTTGGAGCATCATTTTTTAACAGGAGCTTCAACCGTTTTGTGGCATATGAGAAATTCCCTAAGCCCCGGACCTGTCGATTTTGGTCAAAAATGAAAATATCAAAAGTGCCCCAATTTCTGCTTTAAACTTTAGGTACTATCCCAAAATGTATCACTAAGGTGACAGAAGTTGATTTCGGAGCATCATTTTTAAACAGGAGCTTCAACCGTTTTGTGGCATATGAGAAATTCCCTAAGCCCCGGACCTGTCGATTTTTGTCAAAAATGAAAATTTCAAAAGTACCCCAATTTCTGCTTTAAACTTTAGGTACTATCCCAAAATGTATCACTAAGGTGACAGAAGTTGATTCCGGAGCATCATTTTTGAACAGGAGCTTCAACCGTTTTGTGGCATATGAGAAATTCCCTAAGCCCCGGACCTGTCGATTTTGGTCAAAAATGAAAATTTCAAAAGTGCCCTAATTTCAGCTTTAAACTTTAGGTACTATCCCAAAATGTATGACTAAGGTGACAGAAGTTGATTTCGGAGCATCATTTTTTAACAGGAGCTTCAACCGTTTTGTGGCATATGAGAAATTCCCTAAGCTCCGGACCTGTCGATATTGGTCAAAAAAGAAAATTTCAAAAGTGCCCCAATTTCTGCTTTAAACTTTAGGTACTATCCCAAAATGTATCACTAAGGTGACAGAAGTTGATTTTGGAGCATCATCTTTGAACAGGAGCTTCAACCGTTTTGTGGAAAATGAGAAATTCCCTAAGCCCCGGACCTGTCGATTTTGGTCAAAAATAAAAATTTCAAAAGTACCCCAATTTCTGCTTTAAACTTTAGGTACTATCCCAAAATGTATCACTAATGTGACAGAAGTTGATTTCGGAGCATCATTTTTGAACAGGAGCTTCAACCGTTTTGTGGCATATGAGAAATTCCCTAAGCCCCGGACCTGTCGATTTTGGTCAAAAATGAAAATATCAAAAGTGCCCCAATTTCTGCTTTAAACTTTAGGTACTATCCCAAAATGTATCACTAAGGTGACAGAAGTTGATTTCGGAGCATCATTTTTGAACAGGAGCTTCAACCGTTTTGTGGCATATGAGAAATACCCTAAGCCCCGGACATGTCGATTTTGGTAAGAAATGAAAATTTCAAAAGTGCCCCAATTTCTGCTTTAAACTTTAGGTACTATCCCAAAATGTATCACTAAGGTGACAGAAGTTGATTTCGGAGCATCATTTTTGAACAGGAGCTTCAACCGTTTTGTGGCATATGAGAAATTCCCTAAGCCCCGGACCTGTCGATTTTGGTCAAAAATGAAAATATCAAAAGTGCCCCAATTTCTGCTTTAAACTTTAGGTACTATCCCAAAATGTATCACTAAGGTGACAGAAGTTGATTTTGGAGCATCATTTTTGAACAGGAGCTTCAACCGTTTTGTGGCATATGAGAAATTCCCTAAGCCCCGGACCTGTCGATTTTGGTCAAAAATGAAAATATCAAAAGTGCCCCAATTTCTGCTTTAAACTTTAGGTACTATCCCAAAATGTATCACTAAGGTGACAGAAGTTGATTTTGGAGCATCATTTTTGAACAGGAGCTTCAACCGTTTTGTGGCATATGAGAAATTCCCTAAGCCCCGGACCTGTCGATTTTGGTCAAAAATGAAAATTTCAAAAGTGCCTCAATTTCTGATTTAAACTTTAGGTACTATCCCAAAATGTATCACTAAGGTGACAGAAGTTGATTTCGGAGCATCATTTTTGAACAGGAGCTTCAACCGTTTTGTGGCATATGAGAAATTCCCTAAGCCCCGGACCTGTCGATTTTGGTCAAAAATGAAAATATCAAAAGTGCCCCAATTTCTGCTTTAAACTTTAGGTACTATCCCAAAATGTATCACTAAGGTGACAGAAGTTGATTTCGGAGCATCATTTTTGAACAGGAGCTTCAACCGTTTTGTGGCATATGAGAAATACCCTAAGCCCCGGACATGTCGATTTTGGTAAGAAATGAAAATTTCAAAAGTGCCCCAATTTCTGCTTTAAACTTTAGGTACTATCCCAAAATGTATCACTAAGGTGACAGAAGTTGATTTCGGAGCATCATTTTTGAACAGGAGCTTCAACCGTTTTGTGGCATATGAGAAATTCCCTAAGCCCCGGACCTGTCGATTTTGGTCAAAAATGAAAATATCAAAAGTACCCCAATTTCTGCTTTAAACTTTAGGTACTATCCCAAAATGTATCACTAAGGTGACAGAAGTTGATTCCGGAGCATCATTTTTGAACAGGAGCTTCAACCGTTTTGTGGCATATGAGAAATTCCCTAAGCTCCGGACCTGTCGATATTGGTCAAAAAAGAAAATTTCAAAAGTGCCCCAATTTCTGCTTTAAACTTTAGGTACTATCCCAAAATGTATCACTAAGGTGACAGAAGTTGATTTTGGAGCATCATTTTTGAACAGGAGCTTCAACCGTTTTGTGGAAAATGAGAAATTCCCTAAGCCCCGGACCTGTCGATTTTGGTCAAAAATAAAAATTTCAAAAGTACCCCAATTTCTGCTTTAAACTTTAGGTACTATCCCAAAATGTATCACTAATGTGACAGAAGTTGATTTCGGAGCATCATTTTTGAACAGGAGCTTCAACCGTTTTGTGGCATATGAGAAATTCCCTAAGCCCCGGACCTGTCGATTTTGGTCAAAAATGAAAATATCAAAAGTGCCCCAATTTCTGCTTTAAACTTTAGGTACTATCCCAAAATGTATCACTAAGGTGACAGAAGTTGATTTTGGAGCATCATTTTTGAACAGGAGCTTCAACCGTTTTGTGGCATATGAGAAATTCCCTAAGCCCCGGACCTGTCGATTTTGGTCAAAAATTAAAATATCAAAAGTGCCCCAATTTCTGCTTTAAACTTTAGGTACTATCCCAAAATGTATCACTAAGGTGACAGAAGTTGATTTTGGAGCATCATTTTTGAACAGGAGCTTCAACCGTTTTGTGGCATATGAGAAATTCCCTAAGCCCCGGACCTGTCGATTTTGGTCAAAAATGAAAATATCAAAAGTGCCCCAATTTCTGCTTTAAACTTTAGGTACTATCCCAAAATGTATCACTAAGGTGACAGAAGTTGATTTTGGAGCATCATTTTTGAACAGGAGCTTCAACCGTTTTGTGGCATATGAGAAATTCCCTAAGCCCCGGACCTGTCGATTTTGGTCAAAAATGAAAATATCAAAAGTGCCCCAATTTCTGCTTTAAACTTTAGGTACTATCCCAAAATGTATCACTAAGGTGACAGAAGTTGATTTCGGAGCATCATTTTTGAACTGGAGCTTCAACCGTTTTGTGGCATATGAGAAATTCCCTAAGCCCCGGACCTGTTGATTTTGGTCAAAAATGAAAATATCAAAAGTGCCCCAATTTCTGCTTTAAATTTTAGGTACTATCCCAAAATGTATCACTAAGGTGACAGAAGTTGATTTCGGAGCATCATTTTTGAACAGGAGCTTCAACCGTTTTGTGGCATATGAGAAATTCCCTAAGCCCCGGACCTGTCGATATTGGTCAAAAATGAAAATGTCAAAAGTGCCCCAATTTCTGCTTTAAACTTTATGTTCTATCCCAAAATGTATCACTAAGGTGACAGAAGTTGATTTCAGAGCATCATTTTTGAACAGGAACTTCAACCGTTTTGTGGCATATGAGAAATTCCCTAAGCCCCGGACCTGTCGATTTTGGTCAAAAATGAAAATTTCAAAAGTGCCCCAATTTCTGCTTTAAACTTTAGGTACTATCCCAAATTGTATCACTAAGGTGACAGAAGTTGATTTTGGAGCATCATTTTTGAACAGGAGCTTCAACCATTTTGTGGCATATGAGAAATTCCCTAAGCCCGGGACCTGTCGATTTTGGTCAAAAATTAAAATTTCAAAAGTGCCCCAATTTCTGCTTTAAACTTTAGGTACTATCCCAAAGTGTATCACTAAGGTGACAGAAGTTGATTTCGGAGCATCTTTTTTTAACAGGAGCTTCAACCGTTTTGTGGCATATGAGAAATTCCCTAAGCCCCGGACCTGTCGATTTTGGTCAATAATGAAAATTTCAAAAGTGCCCCAATTTCTGCTTTAAACTTTAGGTACTATCCCAAAATGTATCACTAAGGTGACAGAAGTTGATTTCGGAGCATCATTTTTGAACAGGAGCTTCAACCGTTTTGTGGCATATGAGAAATTCCCTAAGCCCCGGACCTGTCGATATTGGTCAAAAATGAAAATGTCAAAAGTGCCCCAATTTCTGCTTTAAACTTTAGGTACTATCCCAAAATGTATCACTAAGGTGACAGAAGTTGATTTTGGAGCATCATTTTTGAACAGGAGCTTCAACCGTTTTGTGGAAAATGAGAAATTCCCTAAGCCCCGGACCTGTCGATTTTGGTCAATAATGAAAATTTCAAAAGTGCCCCAATTTCTGCTTTAAACTTTAGGTACTATCCCAAAATGTATCACTAAGGTGACAGAAGTTGATTTCGGAGCATCATTTTTGAACAGGAGCTTCAACCGTTTTGTGGCATATGAGAAATTCCCTAAGCCCCGGACCTGTCGATTTTGGTCAAAAATGAAAATATCAAAAGTGCCCCAATTTCTGCTTTAAACTTTAGGTACTATCCCAAAATGTATCACTAAGGTGACAGAAGTTGATTTCGGAGCATCATTTTTGAACAGGAGCTTCAACCGTTTTGTGGCATATGAGAAATTCCCTAAGCCCCGGACCTGTCGATTTTGGTCAAAAATGAAAATATCAAAAGTGCCCCAATTTCTGCTTTAAACTTTAGGTAATATCCCAAAATGTATCACTAAGGTGACAGAAGTTGATTTCGGAGCATCATTTTTGAACAGGAGCTTCAACCGTTTTGTGGCATATGAGAAATTCCCTAAGCCCCGGACCTGTCGATTTTGGTCAAAAATGAAAATATCAAAAGTGCCCCAATTTCTGCTTTAAACTTTAGGTACTATCCCAAAATGTATCACTAAGGTGACAGAAGTTGATTTCGGAGCATCATTTTTGAACAGGAGCTTCAACCGTTTTGTGGCATATGAGAAATTCCCTAAGCCCCGGACCTGTCGATTTTGGTCAAAAATGAAAATTTCAAAAGTGCCCCAATTTCTGCTTTAAACTTTAGGTACTATCCCAAAATGTATCACTAAGGTGACAGAAGTTGATTTTGGAGCATCATTTTTGAACAGGAGCTTCAACCGTTTTGTGGAAAATGAGAAATTCCCTAAGCCCCGGACCTGTCGATTTTGGTCAATAATGAAAATTTCAAAAGTGCCCCAATTTCTGCTTTAAACTTTAGGTACTATCCCAAAATGTATCACTAAGGTGACAGAAGTTGATTTCGGAGCATCATTTTTGAACAGGAGCTTCAACCGTTTTGTGGCATATGAGAAATTCCCTAAGCCCCGGACCTGTCGATATTGGTCAAAAATGAAAATGTCAAAAGTGCCCCAATTTCTGCTTTAAACTTTAGGTACTATCCCAAAATGTATCACTAAGGTGACAGAAGTTGATTTCGGAGCATCATTTTTGAACAGGAGCTTCAACCGTTTTGTGGCATATGAGAAATTCCCTAAGCCCCGGACCTGTCGATTTTGGTCAAAAATGAAAATATCAAAAGTGCCCCAATTTCTGCTTTAAACTTTAGGTAATATCCCAAAATGTATCACTAAGGTGACAGAAGTTGATTTCGGAGCATCATTTTTGAACAGGAGCTTCAACCGTTTTGTGGCATATGAGAAATTCCCTAAGCCCCGGACCTGTCGATATTGGTCAAAAATGAAAATGTCAAAAGTGCCCCAATTTCTGCTTTAAACTTTAGGTACTATCCCAAAATGTATCACTAAGGTGACAGAAGTTGATTTTAGAGCATCATTTTTGAACAGGAGCTTCAACCGTTTTGTGGCATATGAGAAATTCCCTAAGCCCCGGACCTGTCGATTTTGGTCAAAAATGAAAATATCAAAAGTGCCCCAATTTCTGCTTTAAACTTTAGGTACTATCCCAAAATGTATCACTAAGGTGACAGAAGTTGATTTCGGAGCATCATTTTTGAACTGGAGCTTCAACCGTTTTGTGGCATATGAGAAATTCCCTAAGCCCCGGACCTGTTGATTTTGGTCAAAAATGAAAATATCAAAAGTGCCCCAATTTCTGCTTTAAATTTTAGGTACTATCCCAAAATGTATCACTAAGGTGACAGAAGTTGATTTCGGAGCATCATTTTTGAACAGGAGCTTCAACCGTTTTGTGGCATATGAGAAATTCCCTAAGCCCCGGACCTGTCGATATTGGTCAAAAATGAAAATGTCAAAAGTGCCCCAATTTCTGCTTTAAACTTTATGTTCTATCCCAAAATGTATCACTAAGGTGACAGAAGTTGATTTCAGAGCATCATTTTTGAACAGGAGCTTCAACCGTTTTGTGGCATATGAGAAATTCCCTAAGCCCCGGACCTGTCGATTTTGGTCAAAAATGAAAATTTCAAAAGTGCCCCAATTTCTGCTTTAAACTTTAGGTACTATCCCAAATTGTATCACTAAGGTGACAGAAGTTGATTTTGGAGCATCATTTTTGAACAGGAGCTTCAACCATTTTGTGGCATATGAGAAATTCCCTAAGCCCGGGACCTGTCGATTTTGGTCAAAAATTAAAATTTCAAAAGTGCCCCAATTTCTGCTTTAAACTTTAGGTACTATCCCAAAGTGTATCACTAAGGTGACAGAAGTTGATTTCGGAGCATCTTTTTTTAACAGGAGCTTCAACCGTTTTGTGGCATATGAGAAATTCCCTAAGCCCCGGACCTGTCGATTTTGGTCAAAAATGAAAATTTCAAAAGTGCCCCAATTTCTGCTTTAAACTTTAGGTACTATCCCAAAATGTATCACTAAGGTGACAGAAGTTGATTTTGGAGCATCATTTTTGAACAGGAGCTTCACCCGTTTTGTGGAAAATGAGAAATTCCCTAAGCCCCGGACCTGTCGATTTTGGTCAATAATGAAAATTTCAAAAGTGCCCCAATTTCTGCTTTAAACTTTAGGTACTATCCCAAAATGTATCTCTAAGGTGACAGAAGTTGATTTCGGAGCATCATTTTTGAACAGGAGCTTCAACCGTTTTGTGGCATATGAGAAATTCCCTAAGCCCCGGACCTGTCGATATTGGTCAAAAATGAAAATGTCAAAAGTGCCCCAATTTCTGCTTTAAACTTTAGGTACTATCCCAAAATGTATCACTAAGGTGACAGAAGTTGATTTTGGAGCATCATTTTTGAACAGGAGCTTCAACCGTTTTGTGGAAAATGAGAAATTCCCTAAGCCCCGGACCTGTCGATTTTGGTCAATAATGAAAATTTCAAAAGTGCCCCAATTTCTGCTTTAAACTTTAGGTACTATCCCAAAATGTATCACTAAGGTGACAGAAGTTGATTTCGGAGCATCATTTTTGAACAGGAGCTTCAACCGTTTTGTGGCATATGAGAAATTCCCTAAGCCCCGGACCTGTCGATATTGGTCAAAAATGAAAATGTCAAAAGTGCCCCAATTTCTGCTTTAAACTTTAGGTACTATCCCAAAATGTATCACTAAGGTGACAGAAGTTGATTTTGGAGCATCATTTTTGAACAGGAGCTTCAACCGTTTTGTGGAAAATGAGAAATTCCCTAAGCCCCGGACCTGTCGATTTTGGTCAATAATGAAAATTTCAAAAGTGCCCCAATTTCTGCTTTAAACTTTAGGTACTATCCCAAAATGTATCACTAAGGTGACAGAAGTTGATTTCGGAGCATCATTTTTGAACAGGAGCTTCAACCGTTTTGTGGCATATGAGAAATTCCCTAAGCCCCGGACCTGTCGATTTTGGTCAAAAATGAAAATATCAAAAGTGCCCCAATTTCTGCTTTAAACTTTAGGTACTATCCCAAAATGTATCACTAAGGTGACAGAAGTTGATTTCGGAGCATCATTTTTGAACAGGAGCTTCAACCGTTTTGTGGCATATGAGAAATTCCCTAAGCCCCGGACCTGTCGATTTTGGTCAAAAATGAAAATTTCAAAAGTGCCCCAATTTCTGCTTTAAACTTTAGGTACTATCCCAAAATGTATCACTAAGGTGACAGAAGTTGATTTTGGAGCATCATTTTTGAACAGGAGCTTCAACCGTTTTGTGGAAAATGAGAAATTCCCTAAGCCCCGGACCTGTCGATTTTGGTCAATAATGAAAATTTCAAAAGTGCCCCAATTTCTGCTTTAAACTTTAGGTACTATCCCAAAATGTATCACTAAGGTGACAGAAGTTGATTTCGGAGCATCATTTTTGAACAGGAGCTTCAACCGTTTTGTGGCATATGAGAAATTCCCTAAGCCCCGGACCTGTCGATTTTGGTCAAAAATGAAAATTTCAAAAGTGCCCCAATTTCTGCTTTAAACTTTAGGTACTATCCCAAAATGTATCACTAAGGTGACAGAAGTTGATTTCGGAGCATCATTTTTGAACAGGAGCTTCAACCGTTTTGTGGCATATGAGAAATTCCCTAAGCCCCGGACCTGTCGATTTTGGTCAAAAATGAAAATTTCAAAAGTGCCCCAATTTCTGCTTTAAACTTTAGGTACTATCCCAAAATGTATCACTAAGGTGACAGAAGTTGATTTCGGAGCATCATTTTTGAACAGGAGCTTCAACCGTTTTGTGGCATATGAGAAATTCCCTAAGCCCCGGACCTGTCAATATTGGTCAAAAATGAAAATGTCAAAAGTGCCCCAATTTCTGCTTTAAACTTTAGGTACTATCCCAAAATGTATCACTAAGGTGACAGAAGTTGATTTCAGAGCATCATTTTTGAACAGGAGCTTCAACCGTTTTGTGGCATATGAGAAATTCCCTAAGCCCCGGACCTGTCGATTTTGGTCTAAAATGAAAATATCAAAAGTGCCCCAATTTCTGCTTTAAACTTTAGGTACTATCCCAAAATGTATCACTAAGGTGACAGAAGTTGATTTCGGAGCATCATTTTTGAACTGGAGCTTCAACCGTTTTGTGGCATATGAGAAATTCCCTAAGCCCCGGACCTGTTGATTTTGGTCAAAAATGAAAATATCAAAAGTGCCCCAATTTCTGCTTTAAATTTTAGGTACTATCCCAAAATGTATCACTAAGGTGACAGAAGTTGATTTCGGAGCATCATTTTTTAACAGGAGCTTCAACCGTTTTGTGGCATATGAGAAATTCCCTAAGCCCCGGACCTGTCGATTTTGGTCAAAAATGAAAATTTCAAAAGTGCCCCAATTTCTGCTTTAAACTTTAGGTACTATCCCAAAATGTATCACTAAGGTGACAGAAGTTGATTTTGGAGCATCATTTTTGAACAGGAGCTTCAACCGTTTTGTGGAAAATGAGAAATTCCCTAAGCCCCGGACCTGTCGATTTTGGTCAATAATGAAAATTTCAAAAGTGCCCCAATTTCTGCTTTAAACTTTAGGTACTATCCCAAAATGTATCACTAAGGTGACAGAAGTTGATTTCGGAGCATCATTTTTGAACAGGAGCTTCAACCGTTTTGTGGCATATGAGAAATTCCCTAAGTCCCGGACCTGTCGATTTTGGTCAAAAATGAAAATATCAAAAGTGCCCCAATTTCTACTTTAAACTTTAGGTACTATCCCAAAATGTATCACTAAGGTGACAGAAGTTGATTTCGGAGCATCATTTTTGAACAGGAGCTTCAACCGTTTTGTGGCATATGAGAAATTCCCTAAGCCCCGGACCTGTCGATTTTGGTCAAAAATGAAAATTTCAAAAGTGCCCCAATTTCTGCTTTAAACTTTAGGTAATATCCCAAAATGTATCACTAAGGTGACAGAAGTTGATTTTGGAGCATCATTTTTGAACAGGAGCTTCAACCGTTTTGTGGAAAATGAGAAATTCCCTAAGCCCCGGACCTGTCGATTTTGGTCAATAATGAAAATTTCAAAAGTGCCCCAATTTCTGCTTTAAACTTTAGGTACTATCCCAAAATGTATCACTAAGGTGACAGAAGTTGATTTCGGAGCATCATTTTTGAACAGGAGCTTCAACCGTTTTGTGGCATATGAGAAATTCCCTAAGCCCCGGACCTGTCGATATTGGTCAAAAATGAAAATGTCAAAAGTGCCCCAATTTCTGCTTTAAACTTTATGTACTATCCCAAAATGTATCACTAAGGTGACAGAAGTTGATTTCAGAGCATCATTTTTGAACAGGAGCTTCAACCGTTTTGTGGCATATGAGAAATTCCCTAAGCCCCGGACCTGTCGATTTTGGTCAAAAATGAAAATTTCAAAAGTGCCCCAATTTCTGCTTTAAACTTTAGGTACTATCCCAAATTGTATCACTAAGGTGACAGAAGTTGATTTTGGAGCATCATTTTTGAACAGGAGCTTCAACCATTTTGTGGCATATGAGAAATTCCCTAAGCCCGGGACCTGTCGATTTTGGTCAAAAATTAAAATTTCAAAAGTGCCCCAATTTCTGCTTTAAACTTTAGGTACTATCCCAAAGTGTATCACTAAGGTGACAGAAGTTGATTTCGGAGCATCTTTTTTTAACAGGAGCTTCAACCGTTTTGTGGCATATGAGAAATTCCCTAAGCCCCGGACCTGTCGATTTTGGTCAAAAATGAAAATTTCAAAAGTGCCCCAATTTCTGCTTTAAACTTTAGGTACTATCCCAAAATGTATCACTAAGGTGACAGAAGTTGATTTTGGAGCATCATTTTTGAACAGGAGCTTCAACCGTTTTGTGGAAAATGAGAAATTCCCTAAGCCCCGGACCTGTCGATTTTGGTCAATAATGAAAATTTCAAAAGTGCCCCAATTTCTGCTTTAAACTTTAGGTACTATCCCAAAATGTATCACTAAGGTGACAGAAGTTGATTTCAGAGCATCATTTTTGAACAGGAGCTTCAACCGTTTTGTGGCATATGAGAAATTCCCTAAGCCCCGGACCTGTCGATTTTGGTCAAAAATGAAAATATCAAAAGTGCCCCAATTTCTGCTTTAAACTTTAGGTACTATCCCAAAATGTATCACTAAGGTGACAGAAGTTGATTTCGAAGCATCATTTTTGAACAGGAGCTTCAACCGTTTTGTGGCATATGAGAAATTCCCTAAGCCCCGGACCTGTCGATTTTGGTCAAAAATGAAAATATCAAAAGTGCCCCAATTTCTGCTTTAAACTTTAGGTAATATCCCAAAATGTATCACTAAGGTGACAGAAGTTGATTTCGGAGCATCATTTTTGAACAGGAGCTTCAACCGTTTTGTGGCATATGAGAAATTCCCTAAGCCCCGGACCTGTCGATTTTGGTCAAAAATGAAAATATCAAAAGTGCCCCAATTTCTGCTTTAAACTTTAGGTAATATCCCAAAATGTATCACTAAGGTGACAGAAGTTGATTTCGGAGCATCATTTTTGAACAGGAGCTTCAACCGTTTTGTGGCATATGAGAAATTCCCTAAGCCCCGGACCTGTTGATTTTGGTCAAAAATGAAAATATCAAAAGTGCCCCAATTTCTGCTTTAAACTTTAGGTACTATCCCAAAATGTATCACTAAGGTGACAGAAGTTGATTTCGGAGCATCATTTTTGAACAGGAGCTTCAACCGTTTTGTGGCATATGAGAAATTCCCTAAGCCCCGGACCTGTCGATTTTGGTCAAAAATGAAAATATCAAAAGTGCCCCAATTTCTGCTTTAAACTTTAGGTACTATCCCAAAATGTATCACTAAGGTGTCAGAAGTTGATTTCGGAGCATCATTTTTGAACAGGAGCTTCAACCGTTTTGTGGCATATGAGAAATTCCCTAAGCCCCGGACCTGTTGATTTTGGTCAAAAATGAAAATATCAAAAGTGCCCCAATTTCTGCTTTAAATTTTAGGTACTATCCCAAAATGTATCACTAAGGTGACAGAAGTTGATTTCGGAGCATCATTTTTGAACTGGAGCTTCAACCATTTTGTGGCATATGAGAAATTCCCTAAGCCCCGGACCTGTTGATTTTGGTCAAAAATGAAAATATCAAAAGTGCCCCAATTTCTGCTTTAAATTTTAGGTACTATCCCAAAATGTATCACTAAGGTGACAGAAGTTGATTTCGGAGCATCATTTTTGAACAGGAGCTTCAACCGTTTTGTGGCATATGAGAAATTCCCTAAGCCCCGGACCTGTCGATATTGGTCAAAAATGAAAATGTCAAAAGTGCCCCAATTTCTGCTTTAAACTTTATGTTCTATCCCAAAATGTATCACTAAGGTGACAGAAGTTGATTTCAGAGCATCATTTTTGAACAGGAGCTTCAACCGTTTTGTGGCATATGAGAAATTCCCTAAGCCCCGGACCTGTCGATCTTGGTCAAAAATGAAAATTTCAAAAGTGCCCCAATTTCTGCTTTAAACTTTAGGTACTATCCCAAATTGTATCACTAAGGTGACAGAAGTTGATTTTGGAGCATCATTTTTGAACAGGAGCTTCACCCGTTTTGTGGAAAATGAGAAATTCCCTAAGCCCCGGACCTGTCGATTTTGGTCAATAATGAAAATTTCAAAAGTGCCCCAATTTCTGCTTTAAACTTTAGGTACTATCCCAAAATGTATCACTAAGGTGACAGAAGTTGATTTCGGAGCATCATTTTTGAACAGGAGCTTCAACCGTTTTGTGGCATATGAGAAATTCCCTAAGCCCCGGACCTGTCGATTTTGGTCAAAAATGAAAATTTCAAAAGTGCCCCAATTTCTGCTTTAAACTTTAGGTACTATCCCAAATTGTATCACTAAGGTGACAGAAGTTGATTTTGGAGCATCATTTTTGAACAGGAGCTTCACCCGTTTTGTGGAAAATGAGAAATTCCCTAAGCCCCGGACCTGTCGATTTTGGTCAATAATGAAAATTTCAAAAGTGCCCCAATTTCTGCTTTAAACTTTAGGTACTATCCCAAAATGTATCACTAAGGTGACAGAAGTTGATTTCGGAGCATCATTTTTGAACAGGAGCTTCAACCGTTTTGTGGCATATGAGAAATTCCCTAAGCCCCGGACCTGTCGATATTGGTCAAAAATGAAAATGTCAAAAGTGCCCCAATTTCTGCTTTAAACTTTAGGTACTATCACAAAATGTATCACTAAGGTGACAGAAGTTGATTTCAGAGCATCATTTTTGAACAGGAGCTTCAACCGTTTTGTGGCATATGAGAAATTCCCTAAGCCCCGGACCTGTCGATTTTGGTCAAAAATGAAAATATCAAAAGTGCCCCAATTTCTGCTTTAAACTTTAGGTAATATCCCAAAATGTATCACTAAGGTGACAGAAGTTGATTTCGGAGCATCATTTTTGAACAGGAGCTTCAACCGTTTTGTGGCATATGAGAAATTCCCTAAGCCCCGGACCTGTCGATTTTGGTCAAAAATGAAAATATCAAAAGTGCCCCAATTTCTGCTTTAAACTTTAGGTAATATCCCAAAATGTATCACTAAGGTGACAGAAGTTGATTTCGGAGCATCATTTTTGAACAGGAGCTTCAACCGTTTTGTGGCATATGAGAAATTCCCTAAGCCCCGGACCTGTCGATATTGGTCAAAAATGAAAATGTCAAAAGTGCCCCAATTTCTGCTTTAAACTTTAGGTACTATCCCAAAATGTATCACTAAGGTGACAGAAGTTGATTTCAGAGCATCATTTTTGAACAGGAGCTTCAACCGTTTTGTGGCATATGAGAAATTCCCTAAGCCCGGGACCTGTCGATTTTGGTCAAAAATTAAAATTTCAAAAGTGCCCCAATTTCTGCTTTAAACTTTAGGTACTATCCCAAAGTGTATCACTAAGGTGACAGAAGTTGATTTCGGAGCATCTTTTTTTAACAGGAGCTTCAACCGTTTTGTGGCATATGAGAAATTCCCTAAGCCCCGGACCTGTCGATTTTGGTCAAAAATGAAAATTTCAAAAGTGCCCCAATTTCTGCTTTAAACTTTAGGTACTATCCCAAAATGTATCACTAAGGTGACAGAAGTTGATTTTGGAGCATCATTTTTGAACAGGAGCTTCAGCCGTTTTGTGGAAAATGAGAAATTCCCTAAGCCCCGGACCTGTCGATTTTGGTCAATAATGAAAATTTCAAAAGTGCCCCAATTTCTGCTTTAAACTTTAGGTACTATCCCAAAATGTATCACTAAGGTGACAGAAGTTGATTTCAGAGCATCATTTTTGAACAGGAGCTTCAACCGTTTTGTGGCATATGAGAAATTCCCTAAGCCCCGGACCTGTCGATTTTGGTCAAAAATGAAAATATCAAAAGTGCCCCAATTTCTGCTTTAAACTTTAGGTACTATCCCAAAATGTATCACTAAGGTGACAGAAGTTGATTTCGAAGCATCATTTTTGAACAGGAGCTTCAACCGTTTTGTGGCATATGAGAAATTCCCTAAGCCCCGGACCTGTCGATTTTGGTCAAAAATGAAAATATCAAAAGTGCCCCAATTTCTGCTTTAAACTTTAGGTAATATCCCAAAATGTATCACTAAGGTGACAGAAGTTGATTTCGGAGCATCATTTTTGAACAGGAGCTTCAACCGTTTTGTGGCATATGAGAAATTCCCTAAGCCCCGGACCTGTCGATTTTGGTCAAAAATGAAAATATCAAAAGTGCCCCAATTTCTGCTTTAAACTTTAGGTAATATCCCAAAATGCATCACTAAGGTGACAGAAGTTGATTTCGGAGCATCATTTTTGAACAGGAGCTTCAACCGTTTTGTGGCATATGAGAAATTCCCTAAGCCCCGGACCTGTTGATTTTGGTCAAAAATGAAAATATCAAAAGTGCCCCAATTTCTGCTTTAAACTTTAGGTACTATCCCAAAATGTATCACTAAGGTGACAGAAGTTGATTTCGGAGCATCATTTTTGAACAGGAGCTTCAACCGTTTTGTGGCATATGAGAAATTCCCTAAGCCCCGGACCTGTCGATTTTGGTCAAAAATGAAAATATCAAAAGTGCCCCAATTTCTGCTTTAAACTTTAGGTACTATCCCAAAATGTATCACTAAGGTGTCAGAAGTTGATTTCGGAGCATCATTTTTGAACTGGAGCTTCAACCGTTTTGTGGCATATGAGAAATTCCCTAAGCCCCGGACCTGTTGATTTTGGTCAAAAATGAAAATATCAAAAGTGCCCCAATTTCTGCTTTAAATTTTAGGTACTATCCCAAAATGTATCACTAAGGTGACAGAAGTTGATTTCGGAGCATCATTTTTGAACTGGAGCTTCAACCATTTTGTGGCATATGAGAAATTCCCTAAGCCCCGGACCTGTTGATTTTGGTCAAAAATGAAAATATCAAAAGTGCCCCAATTTCTGCTTTAAATTTTAGGTACTATCCCAAAATGTATCACTAAGGTGACAGAAGTTGATTTCGGAGCATCATTTTTGAACAGGAGCTTCAACCGTTTTGTGGCATATGAGAAATTCCCTAAGCCCCGGACCTGTCGATATTGGTCAAAAATGAAAATGTCAAAAGTGCCCCAATTTCTGCTTTAAACTTTATGTTCTATCCCAAAATGTATCACTAAGGTGACAGAAGTTGATTTCAGAGCATCATTTTTGAACAGGAGCTTCAACCGTTTTGTGGCATATGAGAAATTCCCTAAGCCCCGGACCTGTCGATCTTGGTCAAAAATGAAAATTTCAAAAGTGCCCCAATTTCTGCTTTAAACTTTAGGTACTATCCCAAATTGTATCACTAAGGTGACAGAAGTTGATTTTGGAGCATCATTTTTGAACAGGAGCTTCACCCGTTTTGTGGAAAATGAGAAATTCCCTAAGCCCCGGACCTGTCGATTTTGGTCAATAATGAAAATTTCAAAAGTGCCCCAATTTCTGCTTTAAACTTTAGGTACTATCCCAAAATGTATCACTAAGGTGACAGAAGTTGATTTCGGAGCATCATTTTTGAACAGGAGCTTCAACCGTTTTGTGGCATATGAGAAATTCCCTAAGCCCCGGACCTGTCGATTTTGGTCAAAAATGAAAATTTCAAAAGTGCCCCAATTTCTGCTTTAAACTTTAGGTACTATCCCAAATTGTATCACTAAGGTGACAGAAGTTGATTTTGGAGCATCATTTTTGAACAGGAGCTTCACCCGTTTTGTGGAAAATGAGAAATTCCCTAAGCCCCGGACCTGTCGATTTTGGTCAATAATGAAAATTTCAAAAGTGCCCCAATTTCTGCTTTAAACTTTAGGTACTATCCCAAAATGTATCACTAAGGTGACAGAAGTTGATTTCGGAGCATCATTTTTGAACAGGAGCTTCAACCGTTTTGTGGCATATGAGAAATTCCCTAAGCCCCGGACCTGTCGATATTGGTCAAAAATGAAAATGTCAAAAGTGCCCCAATTTCTGCTTTAAACTTTAGGTACTATCACAAAATGTATCACTAAGGTGACAGAAGTTGATTTCAGAGCATCATTTTTGAACAGGAGCTTCAACCGTTTTGTGGCATATGAGAAATTCCCTAAGCCCCGGACCTGTCGATTTTGGTCAAAAATGAAAATATCAAAAGTGCCCCAATTTCTGCTTTAAACTTTAGGTAATATCCCAAAATGTATCACTAAGGTGACAGAAGTTGATTTCGGAGCATCATTTTTGAACAGGAGCTTCAACCGTTTTGTGGCATATGAGAAATTCCCTAAGCCCCGGACCTGTCGATTTTGGTCAAAAATGAAAATATCAAAAGTGCCCCAATTTCTGCTTTAAACTTTAGGTAATATCCCAAAATGTATCACTAAGGTGACAGAAGTTGATTTCGGAGCATCATTTTTGAACAGGAGCTTCAACCGTTTTGTGGCATATGAGAAATTCCCTAAGCCCCGGACCTGTCGATATTGGTCAAAAATGAAAATGTCAAAAGTGCCCCAATTTCTGCTTTAAACTTTAGGTACTATCCCAAAATGTATCACTAAGGTGACAGAAGTTGATTTCAGAGCATCATTTTTGAACAGGAGCTTCAACCGTTTTGTGGCATATGAGAAATTCCCTAAGCCCCGGACCTGTCGATTTTGGTCAAAAATGAAAATATCAAAAGTGCCCCAATTTCTGCTTTAAACTTTAGGTACTATCCCAAAATGTATCACTAAGGTGACAGAAGTTGATTTCGAAGCATCATTTTTGAACAGGAGCTTCAACCGTTTTGTGGCATATGAGAAATTCCCTAAGCCCCGGACCTGTCGATTTTGGTCAAAAATGAAAATATCAAAAGTGCCCCAATTTCTGCTTTAAACTTTAGGTAATATCCCAAAATGTATCACTAAGGTGACAGAAGTTGATTTCGGAGCATCATTTTTGAACAGGAGCTTCAACCATTTTGTGGCATATGAGAAATTCCCTAAGCCCCGGACCTGTCGATTTTGGTCAAAAATGAAAATATCAAAAGTGCCCCAATTTCTGCTTTAAACTTTAGGTACTATCCCAAAATGTATCACTAAGGTGACAGAAGTTGATTTCGGAGCATCATTTTTGAACTGGAGCTTCAACCGTTTTGTGGCATATGAGAAATTCCCTAAGCCCCGGACCTGTCGATTTTGGTCAAAAATGAAAATATCAAAAGTGCCCCAATTTCTGCTTTAAACTTTAGGTAATATCCCAAAATGTATCACTAAGGTGACAGAAGTTGATTTCGGAGCATCATTTTTGAACAGGAGCTTCAACCGTTTTGTGGCATATGAGAAATTCCCTAAGCCCCGGACCTGTTGATTTTGGTCAAAAATGAAAATATCAAAAGTGCCCCAATTTCTGCTTTAAACTTTAGGTACTATCCCAAAATGTATCACTAAGGTGACAGAAGTTGATTTCGGAGCATCATTTTTGAACAGGAGCTTCAACCGTTTTGTGGCATATGAGAAATTCCCTAAGCCCCGGACCTGTCAATATTGGTCAAAAATGAAAATGTCAAAAGTGCCCCAATTTCTGCTTTAAACTTTAGGTACTATCCCAAAATGTATCACTAAGGTGACAGAAGTTGATTTCAGAGCATCATTTTTGAACAGGAGCTTCAACCGTTTTGTGGCATATGAGAAATTCCCTAAGCCCCGGACCTGTCGATTTTGGTCAAAAATGAAAATATCAAAAGTGCCCCAATTTCTGCTTTAAACTTTAGGTACTATCCCAAAATGTATCACTAAGGTGACAGAAGTTGATTTCGGAGCATCATTTTTGAACTGGAGCTTCAACCGTTTTGTGGCATATGAGAAATTCCCTAAGCCCCGGACCTGTTGATTTTGGTCAAAAATGAAAATATCAAAAGTGCCCCAATTTCTGCTTTAAATTTTAGGTACTATCCCAAAATGTATCACTAAGGTGACAGAAGTTGATTTCGGAGCATCATTTTTGAACTGGGGCTTCAACCGTTTTGTGGCATATGAGAAATTCCCTAAGCCCCGGACCTGTTGATTTTGGTCAAAAATGAAAATATCAAAAGTGCCCCAATTTCTGCTTTAAATTTTAGGTACTATCCCAAAATGTATCACTAAGGTGACAGAAGTTGATTTCGGAGCATCATTATTGAACAGGAGCTTCAACCGTTTTGTGGCATATGAGAAATTCCCTAAGCCCCGGACCTGTCGATATTGGTCAAAAATGAAAATGTCAAAAGTGCCCCAATTTCTGCTTTAAACTTTATGTTCTATCCCAAAATGTATCACTAAGGTGACAGAAGTTGATTTCAGAGCATCATTTTTGAACAGGAGCTTAAACCGTTTTGTGGCATATGAGAAATTCCCTAAGCCCCGGACCTGTCGATTTTGGTCAAAAATGAAAATTTCAAAAGTGCCCCAATTTCTGCTTTAAACTTTAGGTACTATCCCAAATTGTATCACTAAGGTGACAGAAGTTGATTTTGGAGCATCATTTTTGAACAGGAGCTTCAACCATTTTGTGGCATATGAGAAATTCCCTAAGCCCGGGACCTGTCGATTTTGGTCAAAAATTAAAATTTCAAAAGTGCCCCAATTTCTGCTTTAAACTTTAGGTACTATCCCAAAGTGTATCACTAAGGTGACAGAAGTTGATTTCGGAGCATCTTTTTTTAACAGGAGCTTCAACCGTTTTGTGGCATATGAGAAATTCCCTAAGCCCCGGACCTGTCGATTTTGGTCAAAAATGAAAATTTCAAAAGTGCCCCAATTTCTGCTTTAAACTTTAGGTACTATCCCAAAATGTATCACTAAGGTGACAGAAGTTGATTTTGGAGCATCATTTTTGAACAGGAGCTTCACCCGTTTTGTGGAAAATGAGAAATTCCCTAAGCCCCGGACCTGTCGATTTTGGTCAATAATGAAAATTTCAAAAGTGCCCCAATTTCTGCTTTAAACTTTAGGTACTATCCCAAAATGTATCACTAAGGTGACAGAAGTTGATTTCGGAGCATCATTTTTGAACAGGAGCTTCAACCGTTTTGTGGCATATGAGAAATTCCCTAAGCCCCGGACCTGTCGATATTGGTCAAAAATGAAAATGTCAAAAGTGCCCCAATTTCTGCTTTAAACTTTAGGTACTATCCCAAAATGTATCACTAAGGTGACAGAAGTTGATTTCAGAGCATCATTTTTGAACAGGAGCTTCAACCGTTTTGTGGCATATGAGAAATTCCCTAAGCCCCGGACCTGTCGATTTTGGTCAAAAATGAAAATATCAAAAGTGCCCCAATTTCTGCTTTAAACTTTAGGTACTATCCCAAAATGTATCACTAAGGTGACAGAAGTTGATTTCGGAGCATCATTTTTGAACTGGAGCTTCAACCGTTTTGTGGCATATGAGAAATTCCCTAAGCCCCGGACCTGTCGATTTTGGTCAAAAATGAAAATTTCAAAAGTGCCCCAATTTCTGCTTTAAACTTTAGGTACTATCCCAAATTGTATCACTAAGGTGACAGAAGTTGATTTTGGAGCATCATTTTTGAACAGGAGCTTCAACCATTTTGTGGCATATGAGAAATTCCCTAAGCCCGGGACCTGTCGATTTTGGTCAAAAATTAAAATTTCAAAAGTGCCCCAATTTCTGCTTTAAACTTTAGGTACTATCCCAAAGTGTATCACTAAGGTGACAGAAGTTGATTTCGGAGCATCTTTTTTTAACAGGAGCTTCAACCGTTTTGTGGCATATGAGAAATTCCCTAAGCCCCGGACCTGTCGATTTTGGTCAAAAATGAAAATTTCAAAAGTGCCCCAATTTCTGCTTTAAACTTTAGGTACTATCCCAAAATGTATCACTAAGGTGACAGAAGTTGATTTTGGAGCATCATTTTTGAACAGGAGCTTCACCCGTTTTGTGGAAAATGAGAAATTCCCTAAGCCCCGGACCTGTCGATTTTGGTCAATAATGAAAATTTCAAAAGTGCCCCAATTTCTGCTTTAAACTTTAGGTACTATCCCAAAATGTATCACTAAGGTGACAGAAGTTGATTTCGGAGCATCATTTTTGAACAGGAGCTTCAACCGTTTTGTGGCATATGAGAAATTCCCTAAGCCCCGGACCTGTCGATATTGGTCAAAAATGAAAATGTCAAAAGTGCCCCAATTTCTGCTTTAAACTTTAGGTACTATCCCAAAATGTATCACTAAGGTGACAGAAGTTGATTTCAGAGCATCATTTTTGAACAGTAGCTTCAACCGTTTTGTGGCATATGAGAAATTCCCTAAGCCCCGGACCTGTCGATTTTGGTCAAAAATGAAAATATCAAAAGTGCCCCAATTTCTGCTTTAAACTTTAGGTACTATCCCAAAATGTATCACTAAGGTGACAGAAGTTGATTTCGGAGCATCATTTTTGAACAGGAGCTTCAACCGTTTTGTGGCATATGAGAAATTCCCTAAGCCCCGGACCTGTCGATTTTGGTCAAAAATGAAAATATCAAAAGTGCCCCAATTTCTGCTTTAAACTTTAGGTAATATCCCAAAATGTATCACTAAGGTGACAGAAGTTGATTTCGAAGCATCATTTTTGAACAGGAGCTTCAACCGTTTTGTGGCATATGAGAAATTCCCTAAGCCCCGGACCTGTCGATTTTGGTCAAAAATGAAAATATCAAAAGTGCCCCAATTTCTGCTTTAAACTTTAGGTAATATCCCAAAATGTATCACTAAGGTGACAGAAGTTGATTTCGGAGCATCATTTTTGAACAGGAGCTTCAACCGTTTTGTGGCATATGAGAAATTCCCTAAGCCCCGGACCTGTCGATTTTGGTCAAAAATGAAAATATCAAAAGTGCCCCAATTTCTGCTTTAAACTTTAGGTAATATCCCAAAATGTATCACTAAGGTGACAGAAGTTGATTTCGGAGCATCATTTTTGAACAGGAGCTTCAACCGTTTTGTGGCATATGAGAAATTCCCTAAGCCCCGGACCTGTCGATTTTGGTCAAAAATGAAAATATCAAAAGTGCCCCAATTTCTGCTTTAAATTTTAGGTACTATCCCAAAATGTATCACTAAGGTGACAGAAGTTGATTTCGGAGCATCATTTTTGAACTGGGGCTTCAACCGTTTTGTGGCATATGAGAAATTCCCTAAGCCCCGGACCTGTTGATTTTGGTCAAAAATGAAAATATCAAAAGTGCCCCAATTTCTGCTTTAAATTTTAGGTACTATCCCAAAATGTATCACTAAGGTGACAGAAGTTGATTTCGGAGCATCATTATTGAACAGGAGCTTCAACCGTTTTGTGGCATATGAGAAATTCCCTAAGCCCCGGACCTGTCGATATTGGTCAAAAATGAAAATGTCAAAAGTGCCCCAATTTCTGCTTTAAACTTTATGTTCTATCCCAAAATGTATCACTAAGGTGACAGAAGTTGATTTCAGAGCATCATTTTTGAACAGGAGCTTAAACCGTTTTGTGGCATATGAGAAATTCCCTAAGCCCCGGACCTGTCGATTTTGGTCAAAAATGAAAATTTCAAAAGTGCCCCAATTTCTGCTTTAAACTTTAGGTACTATCCCAAAGTGTATCACTAAGGTGACAGAAGTTGATTTCGGAGCATCATTTTTGAACAGGAGCTTCAACCGTTTTGTGGCATATGAGAAATTCCCTAAGCCCCGGACCTGTCGATTTTGGTCAAAAATGAAAATATCAAAAGTGCCCCAATTTCTGCTTTAAACTTTAGGTACTATCCCAAAATGTATCACTAAGGTGTCAGAAGTTGATTTCGGAGCATCATTTTTGAACTGGAGCTTCAACCGTTTTGTGGCATATGAGAAATTCCCTAAGCCCCGGACCTGTTGATTTTGGTCAAAAATGAAAATATCAAAAGTGCCCCAATTTCTGCTTTAAATTTTAGGTACTATCCCAAAATGTATCACTAAGGTGACAGAAGTTGATTTCGGAGCATCATTTTTGAACTGGAGCTTCAACCATTTTGTGGCATATGAGAAATTCCCTAAGCCCCGGACCTGTTGATTTTGGTCAAAAATGAAAATATCAAAAGTGCCCCAATTTCTGCTTTAAATTTTAGGTACTATCCCAAAATGTATCACTAAGGTGACAGAAGTTGATTTTGGAGCATCATTTTTGAACAGGAGCTTCACCCGTTTTGTGGAAAATGAGAAATTCCCTAAGCCCCGGACCTGTCGATTTTGGTCAATAATGAAAATTTCAAAAGTGCCCCAATTTCTGCTTTAAACTTTAGGTACTATCCCAAAATGTATCACTAAGGTGACAGAAGTTGATTTCGGAGCATCATTTTTGAACAGGAGCTTCAACCGTTTTGTGGCATATGAGAAATTCCCTAAGCCCCGGACCTGTCGATTTTGGTCAAAAATGAAAATTTCAAAAGTGCCCCAATTTCTGCTTTAAACTTTAGGTACTATCCCAAATTGTATCACTAAGGTGACAGAAGTTGATTTTGGAGCATCATTTTTGAACAGGAGCTTCACCCGTTTTGTGGAAAATGAGAAATTCCCTAAGCCCCGGACCTGTCGATTTTGGTCAATAATGAAAATTTCAAAAGTGCCCCAATTTCTGCTTTAAACTTTAGGTACTATCCCAAAATGTATCACTAAGGTGACAGAAGTTGATTTCGGAGCATCATTTTTGAACAGGAGCTTCAACCGTTTTGTGGCATATGAGAAATTCCCTAAGCCCCGGACCTGTCGATATTGGTCAAAAATGAAAATGTCAAAAGTGCCCCAATTTCTGCTTTAAACTTTAGGTACTATCACAAAATGTATCACTAAGGTGACAGAAGTTGATTTCAGAGCATCATTTTTGAACAGGAGCTTCAACCGTTTTGTGGCATATGAGAAATTCCCTAAGCCCCGGACCTGTCGATTTTGGTCAAAAATGAAAATATCAAAAGTGCCCCAATTTCTGCTTTAAACTTTAGGTAATATCCCAAAATGTATCACTAAGGTGACAGAAGTTGATTTCGGAGCATCATTTTTGAACAGGAGCTTCAACCGTTTTGTGGCATATGAGAAATTCCCTAAGCCCCGGACCTGTCGATTTTGGTCAAAAATGAAAATATCAAAAGTGCCCCAATTTCTGCTTTAAACTTTAGGTAATATCCCAAAATGTATCACTAAGGTGACAGAAGTTGATTTCGGAGCATCATTTTTGAACAGGAGCTTCAACCGTTTTGTGGCATATGAGAAATTCCCTAAGCCCCGGACCTGTCGATATTGGTCAAAAATGAAAATGTCAAAAGTGCCCCAATTTCTGCTTTAAACTTTAGGTACTATCCCAAAATGTATCACTAAGGTGACAGAAGTTGATTTCAGAGCATCATTTTTGAACAGGAGCTTCAACCGTTTTGTGGCATATGAGAAATTCCCTAAGCCCCGGACCTGTCGATTTTGGTCAAAAATGAAAATATCAAAAGTGCCCCAATTTCTGCTTTAAACTTTAGGTACTATCCCAAAATGTATCACTAAGGTGACAGAAGTTGATTTCGAAGCATCATTTTTGAACAGGAGCTTCAACCGTTTTGTGGCATATGAGAAATTCCCTAAGCCCCGGACCTGTCGATTTTGGTCAAAAATGAAAATATCAAAAGTGCCCCAATTTCTGCTTTAAACTTTAGGTAATATCCCAAAATGTATCACTAAGGTGACAGAAGTTGATTTCGGAGCATCATTTTTGAACAGGAGCTTCAACCATTTTGTGGCATATGAGAAATTCCCTAAGCCCCGGACCTGTCGATTTTGGTCAAAAATGAAAATATCAAAAGTGCCCCAATTTCTGCTTTAAACTTTAGGTACTATCCCAAAATGTATCACTAAGGTGACAGAAGTTGATTTCGGAGCATCATTTTTGAACTGGAGCTTCAACCGTTTTGTGGCATATGAGAAATTCCCTAAGCCCCGGACCTGTCGATTTTGGTCAAAAATGAAAATATCAAAAGTGCCCCAATTTCTGCTTTAAACTTTAGGTAATATCCCAAAATGTATCACTAAGGTGACAGAAGTTGATTTCGGAGCATCATTTTTGAACAGGAGCTTCAACCGTTTTGTGGCATATGAGAAATTCCCTAAGCCCCGGACCTGTTGATTTTGGTCAAAAATGAAAATATCAAAAGTGCCCCAATTTCTGCTTTAAACTTTAGGTACTATCCCAAAATGTATCACTAAGGTGACAGAAGTTGATTTCGGAGCATCATTTTTGAACAGGAGCTTCAACCGTTTTGTGGCATATGAGAAATTCCCTAAGCCCCGGACCTGTCAATATTGGTCAAAAATGAAAATGTCAAAAGTGCCCCAATTTCTGCTTTAAACTTTAGGTACTATCCCAAAATGTATCACTAAGGTGACAGAAGTTGATTTCAGAGCATCATTTTTGAACAGGAGCTTCAACCGTTTTGTGGCATATGAGAAATTCCCTAAGCCCCGGACCTGTCGATTTTGGTCAAAAATGAAAATATCAAAAGTGCCCCAATTTCTGCTTTAAACTTTAGGTACTATCCCAAAATGTATCACTAATGTGACAGAAGTTGATTTCGGAGCATCATTTTTGAACTGGAGCTTCAACCGTTTTGTGGCATATGAGAAATTCCCTAAGCCCCGGACCTGTTGATTTTGGTCAAAAATGAAAATATCAAAAGTGCCCCAATTTCTGCTTTAAATTTTAGGTACTATCCCAAAATGTATCACTAAGGTGACAGAAGTTGATTTCGGAGCATCATTTTTGAACTGGGGCTTCAACCGTTTTGTGGCATATGAGAAATTCCCTAAGCCCCGGACCTGTTGATTTTGGTCAAAAATGAAAATATCAAAAGTGCCCCAATTTCTGCTTTAAATTTTAGGTACTATCCCAAAATGTATCACTAAGGTGACAGAAGTTGATTTCGGAGCATCATTATTGAACAGGAGCTTCAACCGTTTTGTGGCATATGAGAAATTCCCTAAGCCCCGGACCTGTCGATATTGGTCAAAAATGAAAATGTCAAAAGTGCCCCAATTTCTGCTTTAAACTTTATGTTCTATCCCAAAATGTATCACTAAGGTGACAGAAGTTGATTTCAGAGCATCATTTTTGAACAGGAGCTTAAACCGTTTTGTGGCATATGAGAAATTCCCTAAGCCCCGGACCTGTCGATTTTGGTCAAAAATGAAAATTTCAAAAGTGCCCCAATTTCTGCTTTAAACTTTAGGTACTATCCCAAATTGTATCACTAAGGTGACAGAAGTTGATTTTGGAGCATCATTTTTGAACAGGAGCTTCAACCATTTTGTGGCATATGAGAAATTCCCTAAGCCCGGGACCTGTCGATTTTGGTCAAAAATTAAAATTTCAAAAGTGCCCCAATTTCTGCTTTAAACTTTAGGTACTATCCCAAAGTGTATCACTAAGGTGACAGAAGTTGATTTCGGAGCATCTTTTTTTAACAGGAGCTTCAACCGTTTTGTGGCATATGAGAAATTCCCTAAGCCCCGGACCTGTCGATTTTGGTCAAAAATGAAAATTTCAAAAGTGCCCCAATTTCTGCTTTAAACTTTAGGTACTATCCCAAAATGTATCACTAAGGTGACAGAAGTTGATTTTGGAGCATCATTTTTGAACAGGAGCTTCACCCGTTTTGTGGAAAATGAGAAATTCCCTAAGCCCCGGACCTGTCGATTTTGGTCAATAATGAAAATTTCAAAAGTGCCCCAATTTCTGCTTTAAACTTTAGGTACTATCCCAAAATGTATCACTAAGGTGACAGAAGTTGATTTCGGAGCATCATTTTTGAACAGGAGCTTCAACCGTTTTGTGGCATATGAGAAATTCCCTAAGCCCCGGACCTGTCGATATTGGTCAAAAATGAAAATGTCAAAAGTGCCCCAATTTCTGCTTTAAACTTTAGGTACTATCCCAAAATGTATCACTAAGGTGACAGAAGTTGATTTCAGAGCATCATTTTTGAACAGGAGCTTCAACCGTTTTGTGGCATATGAGAAATTCCCTAAGCCCCGGACCTGTCGATTTTGGTCAAAAATGAAAATATCAAAAGTGCCCCAATTTCTGCTTTAAACTTTAGGTAATATCCCAAAATGTATCACTAAGGTGACAGAAGTTGATTTCGGAGCATCATTTTTGAACAGGAGCTTCAACCGTTTTGTGGCATATGAGAAATTCCCTAAGCCCCGGACCTGTCGATATTGGTCAAAAATGAAAATGTCAAAAGTGCCCCAATTTCTGCTTTAAACTTTAGGTACTATCCCAAAATGTATCACTAAGGTGACAGAAGTTGATTTCAGAGCATCATTTTTGAACAGGAGCTTCAACCATTTTGTGACATATGAGAAATTCCCTAAGCCCCGGACCTGTCGATATTGGTCAAAAATGAAAATGTCAAAAGTGCCCCAATTTCTGCTTTAAACTTTAGGTACTATCCCAAAATGTATCACTAAGGTGACAGAAGTTGATTTCAGAGCATCATTTTTGAACAGGAGCTTCAACCGTTTTGTGGCATATGAGAAATTCCCTAAGCCCCGGACCTGTCGATTTTGGTCAAAAATGAAAATATCAAAAGTGCCCCAATTTCTGCTTTAAACTTTAGGTACTATCCCAAAATGTATCACAAAGGTGACAGAAGTTGATTTCGGAGCATCATTTTTGAACAGGAGCTTCAACCGTTTTGTGGCATATGAGAAATTCCCTAAGCCCCGGACCTGTCAATATTGGTCAAAAATGAAAATGTCAAAAGTGCCCCAATTTCTGCTTTAAACTTTAGGTACTATCCCAAAATGTATCACTAAGGTGACAGAAGTTGATTTCAGAGCATCATTTTTGAACAGGAGCTTCAACCGTTTTGTGGCATATGAGAAATTCCCTAAGCCCCGGACCTGTCGATTTTGGTCAAAAATGAAAATATCAAAAGTGCCCCAATTTCTGCTTTAAACTTTAGGTACTATCCCAAAATGTATCACTAAGGTGGCAGAAGTTGATTTCGGAGCATCATTTTTGAACAGGAGCTTCAACCGTTTTGTGGCATATGAGAAATTCCCTAAGCCCCGGACCTGTCGATTTTGGTCAAAAATGAAAATATCAAAAGTGCCCCAATTTCTGCTTTAAACTTTAGGTAATATCCCAAAATGTATCACTAAGGTGACAGAAGTTGATTTCGGAGCATCATTTTTGAACAGGAGCTTCAACCGTTTTGTGGCATATGAGAAATTCCCTAAGCCCCGGACCTGTCGATATTGGTCAAAAATGAAAATGTCAAAAGTGCCCCAATTTCTGCTTTAAACTTTAGGTACTATCCCAAAATGTATCACTAAGGTGACAGAAGTTGATTTCAGAGCATCATTTTTGAACAGGAGCTTCAACCGTTTTGTGGCATATGAGAAATTCCCTAAGCCCCGGACCTGTCGATATTGGTCAAAAATGAAAATATCAAAAGTGCCCCAATTTCTGCTTTAAACTTTAGGTACTATCCCAAAATGTATCACTAAGGTGACAGAAGTTGATTTCGGAGCATCATTTTTGAACAGGAGCTTCAACCGTTTTGTGGCATATGAGAAATTCCCTAAGCCCCGGACCTGTCGATTTTGGTCAAAAATGAAAATATCAAAAGTGCCCCAATTTCTGCTTTAAACTTTAGGTACTATCCCAAAATGTATCACTAAGGTGACAGAAGTTGATTTCGGAGCATCATTTTTGAACAGGAGCTTCAACCGTTTTGAGGCATATGAGAAATTCCCTAAGCCCCGGACCAGTCGATTTTGGTCAAAAATGAAAATATCAAAAGTGCCCCAATTTCTGCTTTAAACTTTAGGTAATATCCCAAAATGTATCACTAAGGTGACAGAAGTTGATTTCGGAGCATCATTTTTGAACAGGAGCTTCAACCGTTTTGTGGCATATGAGAAATTCCCTAAGCCCCGGACCTGTCGATTTTGGTCAAAAATTAAAATATCAAAAGTGCCCCAATTTCTGCTTTAAACTTTAGGTACTATCCCAAAATGTATCACAAAGGTGACAGAAGTTGATTTCGGAGCATCATTTTTGAACAGGAGCTTCAACCGTTTTGTGGCATATGAGAAATTCCCTAAGCCCCGGACCTGTCAATATTGGTCAAAAATGAAAATGTCAAAAGTGCCCCAATTTCTGCTTTAAACTTTAGGTACTATCCCAAAATGTATCACTAAGGTGACAGAAGTTGATTTCAGAGCATCATTTTTGAACAGGAGCTTCAACCGTTTTGTGGCATATGAGAAATTCCCTAAGCCCCGGACCTGTCGATTTTGATCAAAAATGAAAATATCAAAAGTGCCCCAATTTCTGCTTTAAACTTTAGGTACTATCCCAAAATGTATCACTAAGGTGGCAGAAGTTGATTTCGGAGCATCATTTTTGAACAGGAGCTTCAACCGTTTTGTGGCATATGAGAAATTCCCTAAGCCCCGGACCTGTCGATTTTGGTCAAAAATGAAAATATCAAAAGTGCCCCAATTTCTGCTTTAAACTTTAGGTAATATCCCAAAATGTATCACTAAGGTGACAGAAGTTGATTTCGGAGCATCATTTTTGAACAGGAGCTTCAACCGTTTTGTGGCATATGAGAAATTCCCTAAGCCCCGGACCTGTCGATATTGGTCAAAAATGAAAATGTCAAAAGTGCCCCAATTTCTGCTTTAAACTTTAGGTACTATCCCAAAATGTATCACTAAGGTGACAGAAGTTGATTTCAGAGCATCATTTTTGAACAGGAGCTTCAACCGTTTTGTGGCATATGAGAAATTCCCTAAGCCCCGGACCTGTCGATATTGGTCAAAAATGAAAATGTCAAAAGTGCCCCAATTTCTGCTTTAAACTTTAGGTACTATCCCAAAATGTATCACTAAGGTGACAGAAGTTGATTTCAGAGCATCATTTTTGAACAGGAGCTTCAACCGTTTTGTGGCATATGAGAAATTCCCTAAGCCCCGGACCTGTCGATTTTGGTCAATAATGAAAATTTCAAAAGTGCCCCAATTTCTGCTTTAAACTTTAGGTAATATCCCAAAATGTATCACTAAGGTGACAGAAGTTGATTTCGGAGCATCATTTTTGAACAGGAGCTTCAACCGTTTTGTGGCATATGAGAAATTCCCTAAGCCCCGGACCTGTCGATATTGGTCAAAAATGAAAATGTCAAAAGTGCCCCAATTTCTGCTTTAAACTTTAGGTACTATCCCAAAATGTATCACTAAGGTGACAGAAGTTGATTTCAGAGCATCATTTTTGAACAGGAGCTTCAACCGTTTTGTGGCATATGAGAAATTCCCTAAGCCCCGGACCTGTCGATATTGGTCAAAAATGAAAATGTCAAAAGTGCCCCAATTTCTACTTTAAACTTTAGGTACTATCCCAAAATGTATCACTAAGGTGACAGAAGTTGATTTCAGAGCATCATTTTTGAACAGGAGCTTCAACCGTTTTGTGGCATATGAGAAATTCCCTAAGCCCCGGACCTGTCGATTTTGGTCAATAATGAAAATTTCAAAAGTGCCCCAATTTCTGCTTTAAACTTTAGGTACTATCCCAAAATGTATCACTAAGGTGACAGAAGTTGATTTTGGAGCATCATTTTTGAACAGGAGCTTCAACCGTTTTGTGGAAAATGAGAAATTCCCTAAGCCAAGTACCTGTCGATTTTGGTCAATAATGAAAATTTCAAAAGTGCCCCAATTTCTGCTTTAAACTTTAGGTACTATCCCAAAATGTATCACTAAGGTGACAGAAGTTGATTTCGGAGCATCATTTTTGAACAGGAGCTTCAACCGTTTTGTGGCATATGAGAAATTCCCTAAGCCCCGGACCTGTCGATATTGGTCAAAAATGAAAATGTCAAAAGTGCCCCAATTTCTGCTTTAAACTTTAGGTACTATCCCAAAATGTATCACTAAGGTGACAGAAGTTGATTTCAGAGCATCATTTTTGAACAGGAGCTTCAACCGTTTTGTGGCATATGAGAAATTCCCTAAGCCCCGGACCTGTCGATTTTGGTCAAAAATGAAAATATCAAAAGTGCCCCAATTTCTGCTTTAAACTTTAGGTACTATCCCAAAATGTATCACTAAGGTGACAGAAGTTGATTTCGGAGCATCATTTTTGAACAGGAGCTTCAACCGTTTTGTGGCATATGAGAAATTCCCTAAGCCCCGGACCTGTCGATTTTGGTCAAAAATGAAAATATCAAAAGTGCCCCAATTTCTGCTTTAAACTTTAGGTAATATCCCAAAATGTATCACTAAGGTGACAGAAGTTGATTTCGGAGCATCATTTTTGAACAGGAGCTTCAACCGTTTTGTGGCATATGAGAAATTCCCTAAGCCCCGGACCTGTTGATTTTGGTCAAAAATGAAAATATCAAAAGTGCCCCAATTTCTGCTTTAAACTTTAGGTACTATCCCAAAATGTATCACTAAGGTGACAGAAGTTGATTTCGGAGCATCATTTTTGAACAGGAGCTTCAACCGTTTTGTGGCATATGAGAAATTCCCTAAGCCCCGGACCTGTCGATTTTGGTCAAAAATGAAAATATCAAAAGTGCCCCAATTTCTGCTTTAAACTTTAGGTACTATCCCAAAATGTATCACTAAGGTGACAGAAGTTGATTTCGGAGCATCATTTTTGAACAGGAGCTTCAACCGTTTTGTGGCATATGAGAAATTCCCTAAGCCCCGGACCTGTCGATTTTGGTCAAAAATGAAAATTTCAAAAGTGCCCCAATTTCTGCTTTAAACTTTAGGTACTATCCCAAAATGTATCACTAAGGTGACAGAAGTTGATTTTGGAGCATCATTTTTGAACAGGAGCTTCAACCGTTTTGTGGAAAATGAGAAATTCCCTAAGCCCCGGACCTGTCGATTTTGGTCAATAATGAAAATTTCAAAAGTGCCCCAATTTCTGCTTTAAACTTTAGGTACTATCCCAAAATGTATCACTAAGGTGACAGAAGTTGATTTCAGAGCATCATTTTTGAACAGGAGCTTCAACCGTTTTGTGGCATATGAGAAATTCCCTAAGCCCCGGACCTGTCGATTTTGGTCAAAAATGAAAATATCAAAAGTGCCCAAATTTCTGCTTTAAACTTTAGGTAATATCCCAAAATGTATCACTAAGGTGACAGAAGTTGATTTCGGAGCATCATTTTTGAACAGGAGCTTCAACCGTTTTGTGGCATATGAGAAATTCCCTAAGCCCCGGACCTGTTGATTTTGTTCAAAAATGAAAATATCAAAAGTGCCCCAATTTCTGCTTTAAACTTTAGGTACTATCCCAAAATGTATCACTAAGGTGACAGAAGTTGATTTCGGAGCATCATTTTTTAACAGGAGCTTCAACCGTTTTGTGGCATATGAGAAATTCCCTAAGCCCCGGACCTGTCGATTTTGGTCAAAAATGAAAATTTCAAAAGTGCCCCAATTTCTGCTTTAAACTTTAGGTACTATCCCAAAATGTATCACTAAGGTGACAGAAGTTGATTTCGGAGCATCATTTTTTAACAGGAGCTTCAACCGTTTTGTGGCATATGAGAAATTCCCTAAGCCCCGGACCTGTCGATTTTGGTCAAAAATGAAAATTTCAAAAGTGCCCCAATTTCTGCTTTAAACTTTAGGTACTATCCCAAAATGTATCACTAAGGTGACAGAAGTTGATTTCGGAGCATCATTTTTGAACAGGAGCTTCAACCGTTTTGTGGCATATGAGAAATTCCCTAAGCCCCGGACCTGTCGATTTTGGTCAAAAATGAAAATATCAAAAGTGCCCCAATTTCTGCTTTAAACTTTAGGTACTATCCCAAAATGTACCACTAAGGTGACAGAAGTTGATTTCGGAGCATCTTTTTTTAACAGGAGCTTCAACCGTTTTGTGGCATATGAGAAATTCCCTAAGCCCCGGACCTGTCGATTTTGGTCAAAAATGAAAATTTCAAAAGTGCCCCAATTTCTGCTTTAAACTTTAGGTACTATCCCAAAATGTATCACTAAGGTGACAGAAGTTGATTTTGGAGCATCATTTTTGAACAGGAGCTTCAACCGTTTTGTGGAAAATGAGAAATTCCCTAAGCCCCGGACCTGTCGATTTTGGTCAATAATGAAAATTTCAAAAGTGCCCCAATTTCTGCTTTAAACTTTAGGTACTATCCCAAAATGTATCACTAAGGTGACAGAAGTTGATTTCGGAGCATCATTTTTGAACAGGAGCTTCAACCGTTTTGTGGCATATGAGAAATTCCCTAAGCCCCGGACCTGTCGATTTTGGTCAAAAATGAAAATGTCAAAAGTGCCCCAATTTCTGCTTTAAACTTTAGGTACTATCCCAAAATGTATCACTAAGGTGACAGAAGTTGATTTCAGAGCATCATTTTTGAACAGGAGCTTCAACCGTTTTGTGGCATATGAGAAATTCCCTAAGCCCCGGACATGTCGATTTTGGTCAAAAATGAAAATATCAAAAGTGCCCCAATTTCTGCTTTAAACTTTAGGTAATATCCCAAAATGTATCACTACGGTGACAGAAGTTGATTTCGGAGCATCATTTTTGAACAGGAGCTTCAACCGTTTTGTGGCATATGAGAAATTCCCTAAGCCCCGGACCTGTCGATTTTGGTCAAAAATGAAAATATCAAAAGTGCCCCAATTTCTGCTTTAAACTTTAGGTAATATCCCAAAATGTATCACTAAGGTGACAGAAGTTGATTTCGGAGCATCATTTTTGAACAGGAGCTTCAACCGTTTTGTGGCATATGAGAAATTCCCTAAGCCCCGGACCTGTCGATATTGGTCAAAAATGAAAATGTCAAAAGTGCCCCAATTTCTGCTTTAAACTTTAGGTACTATCCCAAAATGTATCACTAAGGTGACAGAAGTTGATTTCAGAGCATCATTTTTGAACAGGAGCTTCAACCGTTTTGTGGCATATGAGAAATTCCCTAAGCCCCGGACCTGTCGATATTGGTCAAAAATGAAAATGTCAAAAGTGCCCCAATTTCTGCTTTAAACTTTAGGTACTATCCCAAAATGTATCACTAAGGTGACAGAAGTTGATTTCAGAGCATCATTTTTGAACAGGAGCTTCAACCGTTTTGTGGCATATGAGAAATTCCCTAAGCCCCGGACCTGTCGATTTTGGTCAAAAATGAAAATATCAAAAGTGCCCCAATTTCTGCTTTAAACTTTAGGTACTATCCCAAAATGTATCACTAAGGTGACAGAAGTTGATTTCGGAGCATCATTTTCTAACAGGAGCTTCAACCGTTTTGTGGCATATGAGAAATTCCCTAAGCCCCGGACCTGTCGATTTTGGTCAAAAATGAAAATTTCAAAAGTGCCCCAATTTCTGCTTTAAACTTTAGGTACTATCCCAAAATGTATCACTAAGGTGACAGAAGTTGATTTCGGAGCATCATTTTTGAACAGGAGCTTCAACCGTTTTGTGGCATATGAGAAATTCCCTAAGCCACGGACCTGTCGATTTTGGTCAAAAATGAAAATATCAAAAGTGCCCCAATTTCTGCTTTAAACTTTAGGTACTATCCCAAAATGTATCACTAAGGTGACAGAAGTTGATTTCGGAGCATCATTTTTGAACAGGAGCTTCAACCGTTTTGTGGCATATGAGAAATTCCCTAAGCCCCGGACCTGTCGATTTTGGTCAAAAATTAAAATATCAAAAGTGCCCCAATTTCTGCTTTAAACTTTAGGTACTATCCCAAAATGTATCACTAAGGTGACAGAAGTTGATTTCGGAGCATCATTTTTGAACAGGAGCTTCAACCGTTTTGTGGCATATGAGAAATTCCCTAAGCCACGGACCTGTCAATATTGGTCAAAAATGAAAATGTCAAAAGTGCCCCAATTTCTGCTTTAAACTTTAGGTACTATCCCAAAATGTATCACTAAGGTGACAGAAGTTGATTTCAGAGCATCATTTTTGAACAGGAGCTTCAACCGTTTTGTGGCATATGAGAAATTCCCTAAGCCCCGGACCTGTCGATTTTGATCAAAAATGAAAATATCAAAAGTGCCCCAATTTCTGCTTTAAACTTTAGGTACTATCCCAAAATGTATCACTAAGGTGGCAGAAGTTGATTTCGGAGCATCATTTTTGAACAGGAGCTTCAACCGTTTTGTGGCATATGAGAAATTCCCTAAGCCCCGGACCTGTCGATTTTGGTCAAAAATGAAAATATCAAAAGTGCCCCAATTTCTGCTTTAAACTTTAGGTAATATCCCAAAATGTATCACTAAGGTGACAGAAGTTGATTTCGGAGCATCATTTTTGAACAGGAGCTTCAACCGTTTTGTGGCATATGAGAAATTCCCTAAGCCCCGGACCTGTCGATATTGGTCAAAAATGAAAATGTCAAAAGTGCCCCAATTTCTGCTTTAAACTTTAGGTACTATCCCAAAATGTATCACTAAGGTGACAGAAGTTGATTTCAGAGCATCATTTTTGAACAGGAGCTTCAACCGTTTTGTGGCATATGAGAAATTCCCTAAGCCCCGGACCTGTCGATATTGGTCAAAAATGAAAATGTCAAAAGTGCCCCAATTTCTGCTTTAAACTTTAGGTACTATCCCAAAATGTATCACTAAGGTGACAGAAGTTGATTTCAGAGCATCATTTTTGAACAGGAGCTTCAACCGTTTTGTGGCATATGAGAAATTCCCTAAGCCCCGGACCTGTCGATTTTGGTCAATAATGAAAATTTCAAAAGTGCCCCAATTTCTGCTTTAAACTTTAGGTAATATCCCAAAATGTATCACTAAGGTGACAGAAGTTGATTTCGGAGCATCATTTTTGAACAGGAGCTTCAACCGTTTTGTGGCATATGAGAAATTCCCTAAGCCCCGGACCTGTCGATATTGGTCAAAAATGAAAATGTCAAAAGTGCCCCAATTTCTGCTTTAAACTTTAGGTACTATCCCAAAATGTATCACTAAGGTGACAGAAGTTGATTTCAGAGCATCATTTTTGAACAGGAGCTTCAACCGTTTTGTGGCATATGAGAAATTCCCTAAGCCCCGGACCTGTCGATATTGGTCAAAAATGAAAATGTCAAAAGTGCCCCAATTTCTACTTTAAACTTTAGGTACTATCCCAAAATGTATCACTAAGGTGACAGAAGTTGATTTCAGAGCATCATTTTTGAACAGGAGCTTCAACCGTTTTGTGGCATATGAGAAATTCCCTAAGCCCCGGACCTGTCGATTTTGGTCAATAATGAAAATTTCAAAAGTGCCCCAATTTCTGCTTTAAACTTTAGGTACTATCCCAAAATGTATCACTAAGGTGACAGAAGTTGATTTTGGAGCATCATTTTTGAACAGGAGCTTCAACCGTTTTGTGGAAAATGAGAAATTCCCTAAGCCAAGTACCTGTCGATTTTGGTCAATAATGAAAATTTCAAAAGTGCCCCAATTTCTGCTTTAAACTTTAGGTACTATCCCAAAATGTATCACTAAGGTGACAGAAGTTGATTTCGGAGCATCATTTTTGAACAGGAGCTTCAACCGTTTTGTGGCATATGAGAAATTCCCTAAGCCCCGGACCTGTCGATATTGGTCAAAAATGAAAATGTCAAAAGTGCCCCAATTTCTGCTTTAAACTTTAGGTACTATCCCAAAATGTATCACTAAGGTGACAGAAGTTGATTTCAGAGCATCATTTTTGAACAGGAGCTTCAACCGTTTTGTGGCATATGAGAAATTCCCTAAGCCCCGGACCTGTCGATTTTGGTCAAAAATGAAAATATCAAAAGTGCCCCAATTTCTGCTTTAAACTTTAGGTACTATCCCAAAATGTATCACTAAGGTGACAGAAGTTGATTTCGGAGCATCATTTTTGAACAGGAGCTTCAACCGTTTTGTGGCATATGAGAAATTCCCTAAGCCCCGGACCTGTCGATTTTGGTCAAAAATGAAAATATCAAAAGTGCCCCAATTTCTGCTTTAAACTTTAGGTAATATCCCAAAATGTATCACTAAGGTGACAGAAGTTGATTTCGGAGCATCATTTTTGAACAGGAGCTTCAACCGTTTTGTGGCATATGAGAAATTCCCTAAGCCCCGGACCTGTTGATTTTGGTCAAAAATGAAAATATCAAAAGTGCCCCAATTTCTGCTTTAAACTTTAGGTACTATCCCAAAATGTATCACTAAGGTGACAGAAGTTGATTTCGGAGCATCATTTTTGAACAGGAGCTTCAACCGTTTTGTGGCATATGAGAAATTCCCTAAGCCCCGGACCTGTCGATTTTGGTCAAAAATGAAAATATCAAAAGTGCCCCAATTTCTGCTTTAAACTTTAGGTACTATCCCAAAATGTATCACTAAGGTGACAGAAGTTGATTTCGGAGCATCATTTTTGAACAGGAGCTTCAACCGTTTTGTGGCATATGAGAAATTCCCTAAGCCCCGGACCTGTCGATTTTGGTCAAAAATGAAAATTTCAAAAGTGCCCCAATTTCTGCTTTAAACTTTAGGTACTATCCCAAAATGTATCACTAAGGTGACAGAAGTTGATTTTGGAGCATCATTTTTGAACAGGAGCTTCAACCGTTTTGTGGAAAATGAGAAATTCCCTAAGCCCCGGACCTGTCGATTTTGGTCAATAATGAAAATTTCAAAAGTGCCCCAATTTCTGCTTTAAACTTTAGGTACTATCCCAAAATGTATCACTAAGGTGACAGAAGTTGATTTCAGAGCATCATTTTTGAACAGGAGCTTCAACCGTTTTGTGGCATATGAGAAATTCCCTAAGCCCCGGACCTGTCGATTTTGGTCAAAAATGAAAATATCAAAAGTGCCCAAATTTCTGCTTTAAACTTTAGGTAATATCCCAAAATGTATCACTAAGGTGACAGAAGTTGATTTCGGAGCATCATTTTTGAACAGGAGCTTCAACCGTTTTGTGGCATATGAGAAATTCCCTAAGCCCCGGACCTGTTGATTTTGTTCAAAAATGAAAATATCAAAAGTGCCCCAATTTCTGCTTTAAACTTTAGGTACTATCCCAAAATGTATCACTAAGGTGACAGAAGTTGATTTCGGAGCATCATTTTTTAACAGGAGCTTCAACCGTTTTGTGGCATATGAGAAATTCCCTAAGCCCCGGACCTGTCGATTTTGGTCAAAAATGAAAATTTCAAAAGTGCCCCAATTTCTGCTTTAAACTTTAGGTACTATCCCAAAATGTATCACTAAGGTGACAGAAGTTGATTTCGGAGCATCATTTTTTAACAGGAGCTTCAACCGTTTTGTGGCATATGAGAAATTCCCTAAGCCCCGGACCTGTCGATTTTGGTCAAAAATGAAAATTTCAAAAGTGCCCCAATTTCTGCTTTAAACTTTAGGTACTATCCCAAAATGTATCACTAAGGTGACAGAAGTTGATTTCGGAGCATCATTTTTGAACAGGAGCTTCAACCGTTTTGTGGCATATGAGAAATTCCCTAAGCCCCGGACCTGTCGATTTTGGTCAAAAATGAAAATATCAAAAGTGCCCCAATTTCTGCTTTAAACTTTAGGTACTATCCCAAAATGTACCACTAAGGTGACAGAAGTTGATTTCGGAGCATCTTTTTTTAACAGGAGCTTCAACCGTTTTGTGGCATATGAGAAATTCCCTAAGCCCCGGACCTGTCGATTTTGGTCAAAAATGAAAATTTCAAAAGTGCCCCAATTTCTGCTTTAAACTTTAGGTACTATCCCAAAATGTATCACTAAGGTGACAGAAGTTGATTTTGGAGCATCATTTTTGAACAGGAGCTTCAACCGTTTTGTGGAAAATGAGAAATTCCCTAAGCCCCGGACCTGTCGATTTTGGTCAATAATGAAAATTTCAAAAGTGCCCCAATTTCTGCTTTAAACTTTAGGTACTATCCCAAAATGTATCACTAAGGTGACAGAAGTTGATTTCGGAGCATCATTTTTGAACAGGAGCTTCAACCGTTTTGTGGCATATGAGAAATTCCCTAAGCCCCGGACCTGTCGATTTTGGTCAAAAATGAAAATGTCAAAAGTGCCCCAATTTCTGCTTTAAACTTTAGGTACTATCCCAAAATGTATCACTAAGGTGACAGAAGTTGATTTCAGAGCATCATTTTTGAACAGGAGCTTCAACCGTTTTGTGGCATATGAGAAATTCCCTAAGCCCCGGACATGTCGATTTTGGTCAAAAATGAAAATATCAAAAGTGCCCCAATTTCTGCTTTAAACTTTAGGTAATATCCCAAAATGTATCACTACGGTGACAGAAGTTGATTTCGGAGCATCATTTTTGAACAGGAGCTTCAACCGTTTTGTGGCATATGAGAAATTCCCTAAGCCCCGGACCTGTCGATTTTGGTCAAAAATGAAAATATCAAAAGTGCCCCAATTTCTGCTTTAAACTTTAGGTAATATCCCAAAATGTATCACTAAGGTGACAGAAGTTGATTTCGGAGCATCATTTTTGAACAGGAGCTTCAACCGTTTTGTGGCATATGAGAAATTCCCTAAGCCCCGGACCTGTCGATATTGGTCAAAAATGAAAATGTCAAAAGTGCCCCAATTTCTGCTTTAAACTTTAGGTACTATCCCAAAATGTATCACTAAGGTGACAGAAGTTGATTTCAGAGCATCATTTTTGAACAGGAGCTTCAACCGTTTTGTGGCATATGAGAAATTCCCTAAGCCCCGGACCTGTCGATATTGGTCAAAAATGAAAATGTCAAAAGTGCCCCAATTTCTGCTTTAAACTTTAGGTACTATCCCAAAATGTATCACTAAGGTGACAGAAGTTGATTTCAGAGCATCATTTTTGAACAGGAGCTTCAACCGTTTTGTGGCATATGAGAAATTCCCTAAGCCCCGGACCTGTCGATTTTGGTCAAAAATGAAAATATCAAAAGTGCCCCAATTTCTGCTTTAAACTTTAGGTACTATCCCAAAATGTATCACTAAGGTGACAGAAGTTGATTTCGGAGCATCATTTTCTAACAGGAGCTTCAACCGTTTTGTGGCATATGAGAAATTCCCTAAGCCCCGGACCTGTCGATTTTGGTCAAAAATGAAAATTTCAAAAGTGCCCCAATTTCTGCTTTAAACTTTAGGTACTATCCCAAAATGTATCACTAAGGTGACAGAAGTTGATTTCGGAGCATCATTTTTGAACAGGAGCTTCAACCGTTTTGTGGCATATGAGAAATTCCCTAAGCCACGGACCTGTCGATTTTGGTCAAAAATGAAAATATCAAAAGTGCCCCAATTTCTGCTTTAAACTTTAGGTACTATCCCAAAATGTATCACTAAGGTGACAGAAGTTGATTTCGGAGCATCATTTTTGAACAGGAGCTTCAACCGTTTTGTGGCATATGAGAAATTCCCTAAGCCCCGGACCTGTCGATTTTGGTCAAAAATTAAAATATCAAAAGTGCCCCAATTTCTGCTTTAAACTTTAGGTACTATCCCAAAATGTATCACTAAGGTGACAGAAGTTGATTTCGGAGCATCATTTTTGAACAGGAGCTTCAACCGTTTTGTGGCATATGAGAAATTCCCTAAGCCACGGACCTGTCAATATTGGTCAAAAATGAAAATGTCAAAAGTGCCCCAATTTCTGCTTTAAACTTTAGGTACTATCCCAAAATGTATCACTAAGGTGACAGAAGTTGATTTCAGAGCATCATTTTTGAACAGGAGCTTCAACCGTTTTGTGGCATATGAGAAATTCCCTAAGCCCCGGACCTGTCGATTTTGGTCAAAAATGAAAATATCAAAAGTGCCCCAATTTCTGCTTTAAACTTTAGGTACTATCCCAAAATGTATCACTAAGGTGACAGAAGTTGATTTCGGAGCATCATTTTTGAACTGGAGCTTCAACCGTTTTGTGGCATATGAGAAATTCCCTAAGCCCCGGACCTGTTGATTTTGGTCAAAAATGAAAATATCAAAAGTGCCCCAATTTCTGCTTTAAATTTTAGGTACTATCCCAAAATGTATCACTAAGGTGACAGAAGTTGATTTCGGAGCATCATTTTTTAACAGGAGCTTCAACCGTTTTGTGGCATATGAGAAATTCCCTAAGCCCCGGACCTGTCGATTTTGGTCAAAAATGAAAATTTCAAAAGTGCCCCAATTTCTGCTTTAAACTTTAGGTACTATCCCAAAATGTATCACTAAGGTGACAGAAGTTGATTTCGGAGCATCATTTTTGAACAGGAGCTTCAACCGTTTTGTGGCATATGAGAAATTCCCTAAGCCCCGGACCTGTCGATTTTGGTCAAAAATGAAAATTTCAAAAGTGCCCCAATTTCTGCTTTAAACTTTAGGTACTATCCCAAAATGTATCACTAAGGTGACAGAAGTTGATTTTGGAGCATCATTTTTGAACAGGAGCTTCAACCGTTTTGTGGAAAATGAGAAATTCCCTAAGCCCCGGACCTGTCGATTTTGGTCAATAATGAAAATTTCAAAAGTGCCCCAATTTTTGCTTTAAACTTTAGGTACTATCCCAAAATGTATCACTAAGGTGACAGAAGTTGATTTCGGAGCATCATTTTTGAACAGGAGCTTCAACCGTTTTGTGGCATATGAGAAATTCCCTAAGCCCTGGACCTGTCGATATTGGTCAAAAATGAAAATGTCAAAAGTGCCCCAATTTCTGCTTTAAACTTTATGTACTATCCCAAAATGTATCACTAAGGTGACAGAAGTTGATTTCAGAGCATCATTTTTGAACAGGAGCTTCAACCGTTTTGTGGCATATGAGAAATTCCCTAAGCCCCGGACCTGTCGATTTTGGTCAAAAATGAAAATTTCAAAAGTGCCCCAATTTCTGCTTTAAACTTTAGGTACTATCCCAAATTGTATCACTAAGGTGACAGAAGTTGATTTTGGAGCATCATTTTTGAACAGGAGCTTCAACTGTTTTGTGGCATATGAGAAATTCCCTAAGCCCCGGACCTGTCGATTTTGGTCAAAAATGAAAATTTCAAAAGTGCCCCAATTTCTGCTTTAAACTTTAGGTACTATCCCAAAATGTATCACTAAGGTGACAGAAGTTGATTTCGGAGCAACATTTTTGAACAGGAGCTTCAACCATTTTGTGGCATATGAGAAATTCCCTAAGCCCGGGACCTGTCGATTTTGGTCAAAAATGAAAATTTCAAAAGTGCCCCAATTTCTGCTTTAAACTTTAGGTACTATCCCAAAATGTATCACTAAGGTGACAGAAGTTGATTTCGGAGCATCATTTTTGAACAGGAGCTTCAACCGTTTTGTGGCATATGAGAAATTCCCTAAGCCCCGGACCTGTCGATTTTGGTCAAAAATGAAAATTTCAAAAGTGCCCCAATTTCTGCTTTAAACTTTAGGTACTATCCCAAAATGTATCACTAAGGTGACAGAAGTTGATTTCGGAGCAACATTTTTTAACAGGAGCTTCAACCGTTTTGTGGCATATGAGAAATTCCCTAAGCCCCGGACCTGTCAATATTGGTCAAAAATGAAAATATCAAAAGTGCCCCAATTTCTGCTTTAAACTTTAGGTACTATCCCAAAATGTATCACTAAGGTGACAGAAGTTGATTTTGGAGCATCATTTTTGAACAGGAGCTTCAACCGTTTTGTGGATAATGAGAAATTCCTTAAGCCCCGGACCTGTCGATTTTGGTCAATAATGAAAATTTCAAAAGTGCCCCAATTTCTGCTTTAAACTTTAGGTACTATCCCAAAATGTATCACTAAGGTGACAGAAGTTGATTTCGGAGCATCATTTTTGAACAGGAGCTTCAACCGTTTTGTGGCATATGAGAAATTCCCTAAGCCCCGGACCTGTCGATATTGGTCAAAAATGAAAATGTCAAAAGTGCCCCAATTTCTGCTTTAAACTTTATGTACTATCCCAAAATGTATCACTAAGGTGACAGAAGTTGATTTCAGAGCATCATTTTTGAACAGGAGCTTCAACCGTTTTGTGGCATATGAGAAATTCCCTAAGCCCTGGACCTGTCGATTTTGGTCAAAAATGAAAATTTCAAAAGTGCCCCAATTTCTGCTTTAAACTTTAGGTACTATCCCAAATTGTATCACTAAGGTGACAGAAGTTGATTTTAGAGCATCATTTTTGAACAGGAGCTTCAACCATTTTGTGGCATATGAGAAATTCCCTAAGCCCGGGACCTGTCGATTTTGGTCAAAAATGAAAATTTCAAAAGTGCCCCAATTTCTGCTTTAAACTTTAGGTACTATCCCAAAATGTATCACTAAGGTGACAGAAGTTGATTTCGGAGCATTATTTTTGAACAGGAGCTTCAACCGTTTTGTGGCATATGAGAAATTCCCTAAGCCCCGGACCTGTCGATTTTGGTCAAAAATGAAAATTTCAAAAGTGCCCCAATTTCTGCTTTAAACTTTAGGTACTATCCCAAAATGTATCACTAAGGTGACAGAAGTTGATTTCGGAGCAACATTTTTGAACAGGAGCTTCAACCGTTTTGTGGCATATGAGAAATTCCCTAAGCCCCGGACCTGTCGATATTGGTCAAAAATGAAAATATCAAAAGTCCCCCAATTTCTGCTTTAAACTTTAGGTACTATCCCAAAATGTATCACTAAGGTGACAGAAGTTGATTTTGGAGCATCATTTTTGAACAGGAGCTTCAACCGTTTTGTGGAAAATGAGAAATTCCCTAAGCCCCGGACCTGTCGATTTTGGTCAATAATGAAAATTTCAAAAGTGCCCCAATTTCTGCTTTAAACTTTAGGTACTATCCCAAAATGTATCACTAAGGTGACAGAAGTTGATTTCGGAGCATCATTTTTGAACAGGAGCTTCAACCGTTTTGTGGCATATGAGAATTTCCCTAAGCCCCGGACCTGTCGATTTTGGTCAAAAATGAAAATATCAAAAGTGCCCCAATTTCTGCTTTAAACTTTAGGTACTATCCCAAAATGAATCACTAAGGTGACAGAAGTTGATTTCGGAGCATCATTTTTGAACAGGAGCTTTAACCGTTTTGTGGCATATGAGAAATTCCCTAAGCCCCGGACCTGTCGATTTTGGTCAAAAATGAAAATATCAAAAGTGCCCCAATTTCTGCTTTAAACTTTAGGTACTGTCCCAAAATGTATCACTAAGGTGACAGAAGTTGATTTCGGAGCATCATTTTTGAACAGGAGCTTCAACCGTTTTGTGGCATATGAGAAATTCCCTAAGCCCCGGACCTGTCAATATTGGTCAAAAAAGAAAATGTCAAAAGTGCCCCAATTTCTGCTTTAAACTTTAGGTACTATCCCAAAATGTATCACTAAGGTGACAGAAGTTGATTTCAGAGCATCATTTTTGAACAGGAGCTTCAAACGTTTTGTGGCATATGAGAAATTCCCTAAGCCCCGGACCTGTCAATTTTGGTCAAAAATGAAAATATCAAAAGTGCCCCAATTTCTGCTTTAAACTTTAGGTACTATCCCAAAATGTATCACTAAGGTGACAGAAGTTGATTTCGGAGCATCATTTTTGAACTGGAGCTTCAACCGTTTTGTGGCATATGAGAAATTCCCTAAGCCCCGGACCTGTTGATTTTGGTCAAAAATGAAAATATCTAAAGTGCCCCAATTTCTGCTTTAAATTTTAGGTACTATCCCGAAATGTATCACTAAGGTGACAGAAGTTGATTTTGGAGCATCATTTTTGAACAGGAGCTTCAACCGTTTTGTGGCATATGAGAAATTCCCTAAGCCCCGGACCTGTCAATATTGGTCAAAAATGAAAATGTCAAAAGTGCCCCAATTTCTGCTTTAAACTTTAGGTACTATCCCAAAATGTATCACTAAGGTGACAGAAGTTGATTTCAGAGCATCATTTTTGAACAGGAGCTTCAAACGTTTTGTGGCATATGAGAAATTCCCTAAGCCCCGGACCTGTCAATTTTGGTCAAAAATGAAAATATCAAAAGTGCCCCAATTTCTGCTTTAAACTTTAGGTACTATCCCAAAATGTATCACTAAGGTGACAGAAGTTGATTTCGGAGCAACATTTTTTAACAGGAGCTTCAACCGTTTTGTGGCATATGAGAAATTCCCTAAGCCCCGGACCTGTCGATATTGGTCAAAAATGAAAATATCAAAAGTGCCCCAATTTCTGCTTTAAACTTTAGGTACTATCCCAAAATGTATCACTAAGGTGACAGAAGTTGATTTTGGAGCATCATTTTTGAACAGGAGCTTCAACCGTTTTGTGGAAAATGAGAAATTCCTTAAGCCCCGGACCTGTCGATTTTGGTCAATAATGAAAATTTCAAAAGTGCCCCAATTTCTGCTTTAAACTTTAGGTACTATCCCAAAATGTATCACTAAGGTGACAGAAGTTGATTTCGGAGCATCATTTTTGAACAGGAGCTTCAACCGTTTTGTGGCATATGAGAAATTCCCTAAGCCCCGGACCTGTCGATATTTGTCAAAAATGAAAATGTCAAAAGTGCCCCAATTTCTGCTTTAAACTTTATGTACTATCCCAAAATGTATCACTAAGGTGACAGAAGTTGATTTCAGAGCATCATTTTTGAACAGGAGCTTCAACCGTTTTGTGGCATATGAGAAATTCCCTAAGCCCCGGACCTGTCGATTTTGGTCAAAAATGAAAATTTCCAAAGTGCCCCAATTTCTGCTTTAAACTTTAGGTACTATCCCAAATTGTATCACTAAGGTGACAGAAGTTAATTTTGGAGCATCATTTTTGAACAGGAGCTTCAACCATTTTGTGGCATATGAGAAATTCCCTAAGCCCGGGACCTGTCGATTTTGGTCAAAAATGAAAATTTCAAAAGTGCCCCAATTTCTGCTTTAAACTTTAGGTACTATCCCAAAATGTATCACTAAGGTGACAGAAGTTGATTTCGGAGCATTATTTTTGAACAGGAGCTTCAACCGTTTTGTGGCATATGAGAAATTCCCTAAGCCCCGGACCTGTCGATTTTGGTCAAAAATGAAAATTTCAAAAGTGCCCCAATTTCTGCTTTAAACTTTAGGTACTATCCCAAAATGTATCACTAAGGTGACAGAAGTTGATTTTGGAGCATCATTTTTGAACAGGAGCTTCAACCGTTTTGTGGAAAATGAGAAATTCCCTAAGCCCCGGACCTGTCGATTTTGGTCAATAATGAAAATTTCAAAAGTGCCCCAATTTCTGCTTTAAACTTTAGGTACTATCCCAAAATGTATCACTAAGGTGACAGAAGTTGATTTCGGAGCATCATTTTTGAACAGGAGCTTCAACCGTTTTGTGGCATATGAGAAATTCCCTAAGCCCCGGACCTGTCAATATTGGTCAAAAATGAAAATGTCAAAAGTGCCCCAATTTCTGCTTTAAACTTTAGGTACTATCCCAAAATGTATCACTAAGGTGACAGAAGTTGATTTCAGAGCATCATTTTTGAACAGGAGCTTCAAACGTTTTGTGGCATATGAGAAATTCCCTAAGCCCCGGACCTGTCAATTTTGGTCAAAAATGAAAATATCAAAAGTGCCCCAATTTCTGCTTTAAACTTTAGGTACTATCCCAAAATGTATCACTAAGGTGACAGAAGTTGATTTCGGAGCATCATTTTTGAACTGGAGCTTCAACCGTTTTGTGGCATATGAGAAATTCCCTAAGCCCCGGACCTGTTGATTTTGGTCAAAAATGAAAATATCTAAAGTGCCCCAATTTCTGCTTTAAATTTTAGGTACTATCCCGAAATGTATCACTAAGGTGACAGAAGTTGATTTTGGAGCATCATTTTTGAACAGGAGCTTCAACCGTTTTGTGGCATATGAGAAATTCCCTAAGCCCCGGACCTGTCAATATTGGTCAAAAATGAAAATGTCAAAAGTGCCCCAATTTCTGCTTTAAACTTTAGGTACTATCCCAAAATGTATCACTAAGGTGACAGAAGTTGATTTCAGAGCATCATTTTTGAACAGGAGCTTCAAACGTTTTGTGGCATATGAGAAATTCCCTAAGCCCCGGACCTGTCAATTTTGGTCAAAAATGAAAATATCAAAAGTGCCCCAATTTCTGCTTTAAACTTTAGGTACTATCCCAAAATGTATCACTAAGGTGACAGAAGTTGATTTCGGAGCAACATTTTTTAACAGGAGCTTCAACCGTTTTGTGGCATATGAGAAATTCCCTAAGCCCCGGACCTGTCGATATTGGTCAAAAATGAAAATATCAAAAGTGCCCCAATTTCTGCTTTAAACTTTAGGTACTATCCCAAAATGTATCACTAAGGTGACAGAAGTTGATTTTGGAGCATCATTTTTGAACAGGAGCTTCAACCGTTTTGTGGAAAATGAGAAATTCCTTAAGCCCCGGACCTGTCGATTTTGGTCAATAATGAAAATTTCAAAAGTGCCCCAATTTCTGCTTTAAACTTTAGGTACTATCCCAAAATGTATCACTAAGGTGACAGAAGTTGATTTCGGAGCATCATTTTTGAACAGGAGCTTCAACCGTTTTGTGGCATATGAGAAATTCCCTAAGCCCCGGACCTGTCGATATTTGTCAAAAATGAAAATGTCAAAAGTGCCCCAATTTCTGCTTTAAACTTTATGTACTATCCCAAAATGTATCACTAAGGTGACAGAAGTTGATTTCAGAGCATCATTTTTGAACAGGAGCTTCAACCGTTTTGTGGCATATGAGAAATTCCCTAAGCCCCGGACCTGTCGATTTTGGTCAAAAATGAAAATTTCCAAAGTGCCCCAATTTCTGCTTTAAACTTTAGGTACTATCCCAAATTGTATCACTAAGGTGACAGAAGTTAATTTTGGAGCATCATTTTTGAACAGGAGCTTCAACCATTTTGTGGCATATGAGAAATTCCCTAAGCCCGGGACCTGTCGATTTTGGTCAAAAATGAAAATTTCAAAAGTGCCCCAATTTCTGCTTTAAACTTTAGGTACTATCCCAAAATGTATCACTAAGGTGACAGAAGTTGATTTCGGAGCATTATTTTTGAACAGGAGCTTCAACCGTTTTGTGGCATATGAGAAATTCCCTAAGCCCCGGACCTGTCGATTTTGGTCAAAAATGAAAATTTCAAAAGTGCCCCAATTTCTGCTTTAAACTTTAGGTACTATCCCAAAATGTATCACTAAGGTGACAGAAGTTGATTTTGGAGCATCATTTTTGAACAGGAGCTTCAACCGTTTTGTGGAAAATGAGAAATTCCCTAAGCCCCGGACCTGTCGATTTTGGTCAATAATGAAAATTTCAAAAGTGCCCCAATTTCTGCTTTAAACTTTAGGTACTATCCCAAAATGTATCACTAAGGTGACAGAAGTTGATTTCGGAGCATCATTTTTGAACAGGAGCTTCAACCGTTTTGTGGCATATGAGAAATTCCCTAAGCCCCGGACCTGTCGATTTTGGTCAAAAATGAAAATATCAAAAGTGCCCCAATTTCTGCTTTAAACTTTAGGTACTATCCCAAAATGTATCACTAAGGTGACAGAAGTTGATTTCGGAGCATCATTTTTGAACAGGAGCTTTAATTGTTTTGTGGCATATGAGAAATTCCCTAAGCCCCAGACCTGTCGATTTTGGTCAAAAATGAAAATATCAAAAGTGCCCCAATTTCTGCTTTAAACTTTAGGTACTGTCCCAAAATGTATCACTAAGGTGACAGAAGTTGATTTCGGAGCATCATTTTTGAACAGGAGCTTCAACCGTTTTGTGGCATATGAGAAATTCCCTAAGCCCCGGACCTGTCGATTTTGGTCAAAAATGAAAATATCAAAAGTGCCCCAATTTCTGCTTTAAACTTTAGGTACTATCCCAAAATGTATCACTAAGGTGACAGAAGTTGATTTCGGAGCATCATTTTTGAACTGGAGCTTCAACCGTTTTGTGGCATATGAGAAATTCCCTAAGCCCCGGACCTGTTGATTTTGGTCAAAAATGAAAATATCAAAAGTGCCCCAATTTCTGCTTTAAATTTTAGGTACTATCCCGAAATGTATCACTAAGGTGACAGAAGTTGATTTCGGAGCATCATTTTTTAACAGGAGCTTCAACCGTTTTGTGGCATATGAGAAATTCCCTAAGCCCCGGACCTGTCGATTTTGGTCAAAAATGAAAATTTCAAAAGTGCCCCAATTTCTGCTTTAAACTTTAGGTACTATCCCAAAATGTATCACTAAGGTGACAGAAGTTGATTTCGGAGCATCATTTTTGAACAGGAGCTTCAACCGTTTTGTGGCATATGAGAAATTCCCTAAGCCCCGGACCTGTCGATTTTGGTCAAAAATGAAAATTTCAAAAGTGCCCCAATTTCTGCTTTAAACTTTAGGTACTATCCCAAAATGTATCACTAAAGTGACAGAAGTTGATTTTGGAGCATCATTTTTGAACAGGAGCTTCAACCGTTTTGTGGAAAATGAGAAATTCCCTAAGCCCCGGACCTGTCGATTTTGGTCAATAATGACAATTTCAAAAGTGCCCCAATTTCTGCTTTAAACTTTAGGTACTATCCCAAAATGTATCACTAAGGTGACAGAAGTTGATTTCGGAGCATCATTTTTGAACAGGAGCTTCAACCGTTTTGTGGCATATGAGAAATTCCCTAAGCCCCGGACCTGTCGATATTGGTCAAAAATGAAAATGTCAAAAGTGCCCCAATTTCTGCTTTAAACTTTATGTACTATCCCAAAATGTATCACTAAGGTGACAGAAGTTGATTTCGGAGCATCATTTTTGAACAGGAGCTTCAACCGTTTTGTAGCATATGAGAAATTCCCTAAGCCCCGGACCTGTCGATTTTGGTCAAAAATGAAAATTTCAAAAGTGCCCCAATTTCTGCTTTAAACTTTAGGTACTATCCCAAAATGTATCACTAAGGTGACAGAAGTTGATTTCGGAGCATCATTTTTGAACAGGAGCTTCAACCGTTTTGTGGCATATGAGAAATTCCCTAAGCCCCGGACCTGTCGATTTTGGTCAAAAATGAAAAATTCAAAAGTGCCCCAATTTCTGCTTTAAACTTTAGGTACTATCCCAAAATCTATCACTAAGGTGACAGAAGTTGATTTCGGAGCAACATTTTTTAACAGGAGCTTCAACCGTTTTGTGGCATATGAGAAATTCCCTAAGCCCCGGACCTGTCGATTTTGGTAAAAAATGAAAATATCAAAAGTGCCCCAATTTCTGCTTTAAACTTTAGGTAATATCCCAAAATGTATCACTAAGGTGACAGAAGTTGATTTCGGAGCATCATTTTTGAACAGGAGCTTCAACCGTTTTGTGGCATATGAGAAATTCCCTAAGCCCCGGACCTGTTGATTTTGGTCAAAAATGAAAATATCAAAAGTGCCCCAATTTCTGCTTTAAACTTTAGGTACTATCCCAAAATGTATCACTAAGGTGACAGAAGTTGATTTCGGAGCATCATTTTTGAACTGGAGCTTCAACCGTTTTGTGGCATATGAGAAATTCCCTAAGCCCCGGACCTGTTGATTTTGGTCAAAAATGAAAATATCAAAAGTGCCCCAATTTCTGCTTTAAATTTTAGGTACTATCCCGAAATGTATCACTAAGGTGACAGAAGTTGATTTCGGAGCATCATTTTTTAACAGGAGCTTCAACCGTTTTGTGGCATATGAGAAATTCCCTAAGCCCCGGACCTGTCGATTTTGGTCAAAAATGAAAATTTCAAAAGTGCCCCAATTTCTGCTTTAAACTTTAGGTACTATCCCAAAATGTATCACTAAGGTGACAGAAGTTGATTTCGGAGCATCATTTTTGAACAGGAGCTTCAACCGTTTTGTGGCATATGAGAAATTCCCTAAGCCCCGGACCTGTCGATTTTGGTCAAAAATGAAAATTTCAAAAGTGCCCCAATTTCTGCTTTAAACTTTAGGTACTATCCCAAAATGTATCACTAAAGTGACAGAAGTTGATTTTGGAGCATCATTTTTGAACAGGAGCTTCAACCGTTTTGTGGAAAATGAGAAATTCCCTAAGCCCCGGACCTGTCGATTTTGGTCAATAATGACAATTTCAAAAGTGCCCCAATTTCTGCTTTAAACTTTAGGTACTATCCCAAAATGTATCACTAAGGTGACAGAAGTTGATTTCGGAGCATCATTTTTGAACAGGAGCTTCAACCGTTTTGTGGCATATGAGAAATTCCCTAAGCCCCGGACCTGTCGATATTGGTCAAAAATGAAAATGTCAAAAGTGCCCCAATTTCTGCTTTAAACTTTATGTACTATCCCAAAATGTATCACTAAGGTGACAGAAGTTGATTTCAGAGCATCATTTTTGAACAGGAGCTTCAACCGTTTTGTGGCATATGAGAAATTCCCTAAGCCCCGGACCTGTCGATTTTGGTCAAAAATGAAAATTTCAAAAGTGCCCCAATTTCTGCTTTAAACTTTAGGTACTATCCCAAAATGTATCACTAAGGTGACAGAAGTTGATTTCGGAGCATCATTTTTGAACAGGAGCTTCAACCGTTTTGTGGCATATGAGAAATTCCCTAAGCCCCGGACCTGTCGATTTTGGTCAAAAATGAAAATTTCAAAAGTGCCCCAATTTCTGCTTTAAACTTTAGGTACTATCCCAAAATCTATCACTAAGGTGACAGAAGTTGATTTCGGAGCAACATTTTTTAACAGGAGCTTCAACCGTTTTGTGGCATATGAGAAATTCCCTAAGCCCCGGACCTGTCGATTTTGGTCAAAAATGAAAATATCAAAAGTGCCCCAATTTCTGCTTTAAACTTTAGGTAATATCCCAAAATGTATCACTAAGGTGACAGAAGTTGATTTCGGAGCATCATTTTTGAACAGGAGCTTCAACCGTTTTGTGGCATATGAGAAATTCCCTAAGCCCCGGACCTGTTGATTTTGGTCAAAAATGAAAATATCAAAAGTGCCCCAATTTCTGCTTTAAACTTTAGGTACTATCCCAAAATGTATCACTAAGGTGACAGAAGTTGATTTCGGAGCATCATTTTTTAACAGGAGCTTCAACCGTTTTGTGGCATATGAGAAATTCCCTAAGCCCCGGACCTGTCGATTTTGGTCAAAAATGAAAATTTCAAAAGTGCCCCAATTTCTGCTTTAAACTTTAGGTACTATCCCAAAATGTATCACTAAGGTGACAGAAGTTGATTTTGGAGCATCATTTTTGAACAGGAGCTTCAACCGTTTTGTGGAAAATGAGAAATTCCCTAAGCCCCGGACCTGTCGATTTTGGTCAATAATGAAAATTTCAAAAGTGCCCCAATTTCTGCTTTAAACTTTAGGTACTATCCCAAAATGTATCACTAAGGTGACAGAAGTTGATTTCGGAGCATCATTTTTGAACAGGAGCTTCAACCGTTTTGTGGCATATGAGAAATTCCCTAAGCCCCGGACCTGTAGATTTTGGTCAAAAATGAAAATATCAAAAGTGCCCCAATTTCTGCTTTAAACTTTAGGTACTATCCCAAAATGTATCACTAAGGTGACAGAAGTTGATTTCGGAGCATCATTTTTGAACAGGAGCTTCAACCGTTTTGTGGCATATGAGAAATTCCCTAAGCCCCGGACCTGTCGATTTTGGTCAAAAATGAAAATTTCAAAAGTGCCCCAATTTCTGCTTTAAACTTTAGGTACTATCCCAAAATGTATCACTAAGGTGACAGAAGTTGATTTTGGAGCATCATTTTTGAACAGGAGCTTCAACCGTTTTGTGGAAAATGAGAAATTCCCTAAGCCCCGGACCTGTCGATTTTGGTCAATAATGAAAATTTCAAAAGTGCCCCAATTTCTGCTTTAAACTTTAGGTACTATCCCAAAATGTATCACTAAGGTGACAGAAGTTGATTTCGGAGCATCATTTTTGAACAGGAGCTTCAACCGTTTTGTGGCATATGAGAAATTCCCTAAGCCCCGGACCTGTCGATTTTGGTCAAAAATGAAAATATCAAAAGTGCCCCAATTTCTGCTTTAAACTTTAGGTAATATCCCAAAATGTATCACTAAGGTGACAGAAGTTGATTTCGGAGCATCATTTTTGAACAGGAGCTTCAACCGTTTTGTGGCATATGAGAAATTCCCTAAACCCCGGACCTGTTGATTTTGGTCAAAAATGAAAATATCAAAAGTGCCCCAATTTCTGCTTTAAACTTTAGGTACTATCCCAAAATGTATCACTAAGGTGACAGAAGTTGATTTCGGAGCATCATTTTTTAACAGGAGCTTCAACCGTTTTGTGGCATATGAGAAATTCCCTAAGCCCCGGACCTGTCGATTTTGGTCAAAAATGAAAATTTCAAAAGTGCCCCAATTTCTGCTTTAAACTTTAGGTACTATCCCAAAATGTATCACTAAGGTGACAGAAGTTGATTTTGGAGCATCATTTTTGAACAGGAGCTTCAACCGTTTTGTGGAAAATGAGAAATTCCCTAAGCCCCGGACCTGTCGATTTTGGTCAATAATGAAAATTTCAAAAGTGCCCAAATTTCTGCTTTAAACTTTAGGTACTATCCCAAAATGTATCACTAAGGTGACAGAAGTTGATTTCGGAGCATCATTTTTGAACAGGAGCTTCAACCGTTTTGTGGCATATGAGAAATTCCCTAAGCCCCGGACCTGTCGATATTGGTCAAAAATGAAAATATCAAAAGTGCCCCAATTTCTGCTTTAAACTTTAGGTACTATCCCAAAATGTATCACTAAGGTGACAGAAGTTGATTTTGGAGCATCATTTTTGAACAGGAGCTTCAACCGTTTTGTGGAAAATGAGAAATTCCCTAAGCCCCGGACCTGTCGATTTTGGTCAATAATGAAAATTTCAAAAGTGCCCCAATTTCTGCTTTAAACTTTAGGTACTATCCCAAAATGTATCACTAAGGTGACAGAAGTTGATTTTGGAGCATCATTTTTGAACAGGAGCTTCAACCGTTTTGTGGAAAATGAGAAATTCCCTAAGCCCCGGACCTGTCGATTTTGGTCAATAATGAAAATTTCAAAAGTGCCCCAATTTCTGCTTTAAACTTTAGGTACTATCCCAAAATGTATCACTAAGGTGACAGAAGTTGATTTCGGAGCATCATTTTTGAACAGGAGCTTCAACCGTTTTGTGGCATATGAGAAATTCCCTAAGCCCCGGACCTGTCGATTTTGGTCAAAAATGAAAATTTCAAAAGTGCCCCAATTTCTGCTTTAAACTTTAGGTACTATCCCAAAATGTATCACTAAGGTGACAGAAGTTGATTTTGGAGCATCATTTTTGAACAGGAGCTTCAACCGTTTTGTGGAAAATGAGAAATTCCCTAAGCCCCGGACCTGTCGATTTTGGTCAATAATGAAAATTTCAAAAGTGCCCCAATTTCTGCTTTAAACTTTAGGTACTATCCCAAAATGTATCACTAAGGTGACAGAAGTTGATTTCGGAGCATCATTTTTGAACAGGAGCTTCAACCGTTTTGTGGCATATGAGAAATTCCCTAAGCCCCGGACCTGTCGATTTTGGTCAAAAATGAAAATTTCAAAAGTGCCCCAATTTCTGCTTTAAACTTTAGGTACTATCCCAAAATGTATCACTAAGGTGACAGAAGTTGATTTCGGAGCATCATTTTTGAACAGGAGCTTCAACCGTTTTGTGGCATATGAGAAATTCCCTAAGCCCCGGACCTGTCGATATTGGTCAAAAATGAAAATATCAAAAGTGCCCCAATTTCTGCTTTAAACTTTAGGTACTATCCCAAAATGTATCACTAAGGTGACAGAAGTTGATTTCAGAGCATCATTTTTGAACAGGAGCTTCAACCGTTTTGTGGCATATGAGAAATTCCCTAAGCCCCGGACCTGTCGATTTTGGTCAAAAATGAAAATATCAAAAGTGCCCCAATTTCTGCTTTAAACTTTAGGTACTATCCCAAAATGTATCACTAAGGTGACAGAAGTTGATTTCGGAGCATCATTTTTGAACAGGAGCTTTAACCGTTTTGTGGCATATGAGAAATTCCCTAAGCCCCGGACCTGTCGATATTGGTCAAAAATGAAAATGTCAAAAGTGCCCCAATTTCTGCTTTAAACTTTAGGTACTATCCCAAAATGTATCACTAAGGTGACAGAAGTTGATTTCAGAGCATCTTTTTTTAACAGGAGCTTCAACCGTTTTGTGGAAAATGAGAAATTCCCTAAGCCCCGGACCTGTCGATTTTGGTCAAAAATGAAAATTTCAAAAGTGCCCCAATTTCTGCTTTAAACTTTAGGTACTATCCCAAAATGTATCACTAAGGTGACAGAAGTTGATTTCGGAGCATCATTTTTGAACAGGAGCTTCAACCGTTTTGTGGCATATGAGAAATTCCCTAAGCCCCGGACCTGTCGATTTTGGTCAAAAATGAAAATTTCAAAAGTGCCCCAATTTCTGCTTTAAACTTTAGGTACTATCCCAAAATGTATCACTAAGGTGACAGAAGTTGATTTTGGAGCATCATTTTTGAACAGGAGCTTCAACCGTTTTGTGGAAAATGAGAAATTCCCTAAGCCCCGGACCTGTCGATTTTGGTCAATAATGAAAATTTCAAAAGTGCCCCAATTTCTGCTTTAAACTTTAGGTACTATCCCAAAATGTATCACTAAGGTGACAGAAGTTGATTTCGGAGCATCATTTTTGAACAGGAGCTTCAACCGTTTTGTGGCATATGAGAAATTCCCTAAGCCCCGGACCTGTCGATTTTGGTCAAAAATGAAAATATCAAAAGTGCCCCAATTTCTGCTTTAAACTTTAGGTAATATCCCAAAATGTATCACTAAGGTGACAGAAGTTGATTTCGGAGCATCATTTTTGAACAAGAGCTTCAACCGTTTTGTGGCATATGAGAAATTCCCTAAACCCCGGACCTGTTGATTTTGGTCAAAAATGAAAATATCAAAAGTGCCCCAATTTCTGCTTTAAACTTTAGGTACTATCCCAAAATGTATCACTAAGGTGACAGAAGTTGATTTCGGAGCATCATTTTTTAACAGGAGCTTCAACCGTTTTGTGGCATATGAGAAATTCCCTAAGCCCCGGACCTGTCGATTTTGGTCAAAAATGAAAATTTCAAAAGTGCCCCAATTTCTGCTTTAAACTTTAGGTACTATCCCAAAATGTATCACTAAGGTGACAGAAGTTGATTTTGGAGCATCATTTTTGAACAGGAGCTTCAACCGTTTTGTGGAAAATGAGAAATTCCCTAAGCCCCGGACCTGTCGATTTTGGTCAATAATGAAAATTTCAAAAGTGCCCAAATTTCTGCTTTAAACTTTAGGTACTATCCCAAAATGTATCACTAAGGTGACAGAAGTTGATTTCGGAGCATCATTTTTGAACAGGAGCTTCAACCGTTTTGTGGCATATGAGAAATTCCCTAAGCCCCGGACCTGTCGATATTGGTCAAAAATGAAAATATCAAAAGTGCCCCAATTTCTGCTTTAAACTTTAGGTACTATCCCAAAATGTATCACTAAGGTGACAGAAGTTGATTTTGGAGCATCATTTTTGAACAGGAGCTTCAACCGTTTTGTGGAAAATGAGAAATTCCCTAAGCCCCGGACCTGTCGATTTTGGTCAATAATGAAAATTTCAAAAGTGCCCCAATTTCTGCTTTAAACTTTAGGTACTATCCCAAAATGTATCACTAAGGTGACAGAAGTTGATTTTGGAGCATCATTTTTGAACAGGAGCTTCAACCGTTTTGTGGAAAATGAGAAATTCCCTAAGCCCCGGACCTGTCGATTTTGGTCAATAATGAAAATTTCAAAAGTGCCCCAATTTCTGCTTTAAACTTTAGGTACTATCCCAAAATGTATCACTAAGGTGACAGAAGTTGATTTCGGAGCATCATTTTTGAACAGGAGGTTCAACCGTTTTGTGGCATATGAGAAATTCCCTAAGCCCCGGACCTGTCGATTTTGGTCAAAAATGAAAATTTCAAAAGTGCCCCAATTTCTGCTTTAAACTTTAGGTACTATCCCAAAATGTATCACTAAGGTGACAGAAGTTGATTTTGGAGCATCATTTTTGAACAGGAGCTTCAACCGTTTTGTGGAAAATGAGAAATTCCCTAAGCCCCGGACCTGTCGATTTTGGTCAATAATGAAAATTTCAAAAGTGCCCCAATTTCTGCTTTAAACTTTAGGTACTATCCCAAAATGTATCACTAAGGTGACAGAAGTTGATTTCGGAGCATCATTTTTGAACAGGAGCTTCAACCGTTTTGTGGCATATGAGAAATTCCCTAAGCCCCGGACCTGTCGATTTTGGTCAAAAATGAAAATTTCAAAAGTGCCCCAATTTCTGCTTTAAACTTTAGGTACTATCCCAAAATGTATCACTAAGGTGACAGAAGTTGATTTCGGAGCATCATTTTTGAACAGGAGCTTCAACCGTTTTGTGGCATATGAGAAATTCCCTAAGCCCCGGACCTGTCGATATTGGTCAAAAATGAAAATATCAAAAGTGCCCCAATTTCTGCTTTAAACTTTAGGTACTATCCCAAAATGTATCACTAAGGTGACAGAAGTTGATTTCAGAGCATCATTTTTGAACAGGAGCTTCAACCGTTTTGTGGCATATGAGAAATTCCCTAAGCCCCGGACCTGTCGATTTTGGTCAAAAATGAAAATATCAAAAGTGCCCCAATTTCTGCTTTAAACTTTAGGTACTATCCCAAAATGTATCACTAAGGTGACAGAAGTTGATTTCGGAGCATCATTTTTGAACAGGAGCTTTAACCGTTTTGTGGCATATGAGAAATTCCCTAAGCCCCGGACCTGTCGATATTGGTCAAAAATGAAAATGTCAAAAGTGCCCCAATTTCTGCTTTAAACTTTAGGTACTATCCCAAAATGTATCACTAAGGTGACAGAAGTTGATTTCAGAGCATCATTTTTGAACAGGAGCTTCAACCATTTTGTGGCATATGAGAAATTCCCTAAGCCCCGGACCTGTCGATTTTGGTCAAAAATGAAAATTTCAAAAGTGCCCCAATTTCTGCTTTAAACTTTAGGTACTATCCCAAATTGTATCACTAAGGTGACAGAAGTTGATTTCGGAGCATCATTTTTGAACAGGAGCTTCAACCGTTTTGTGGCATATGAGAAACTCCCTAAGCCCCGGACCTGTCGATATTGGTCAAAAATGAAAATTTCAAAAGTGCCCCAATTTCTGCTTTAAACTTTAGGTACTATCCCAAAATGTATCACTAAGGTGACAGAAGTTGATTTTGGAGCATCATTTTTGAACAGGAGCTTTAACCGTTTTGTGGCATATGAGAAATTCCCTAAGCCCCGGACCTGTCGATTTTGGTCAAAAATGAAAATTTCAAAAGTGCCCCAATTTCTGCTTTAAACTTTAGGTAATATCCCAAAATGTATCACTAAGGTGACAGAAGTTGATTTCGGAGCATCATTTTTGAACAGGAGCTTCAACCGTTTTGTGGCATATGAGAAATTCCCTAAGCCCCGGACCTGTTGATTTTGGTCAAAAATGAAAATATCAAAAGTGCCCCAATTTCTGCTTTAAACTTTAGGTACTATCCCAAAATGTATCACTAAGGTGACAGAAGTTGATTTCGGAGCATCATTTTTTAACAGGAGCTTCAACCGTTTTGTGGCATATGAGAAATTCCCTAAGCCCCGGACCTGTCGATTTTGGTCAAAAATGAAAATTTCAAAAGTGCCCCAATTTCTGCTTTAAACTTTAGGTACTATCCCAAAATGTATCACTAAGGTGACAGAAGTTGATTTTGGAGCATCATTTTTGAACAGGAGCTTCAACCGTTTTGTGGAAAATGAGAAATTCCCTAAGCCCCGGACCTGTCGATTTTGGTCAATAATGAAAATTTCAAAAGTGCCCCAATTTCTGCTTTAAACTTTAGGTACTATCCCAAAATGTATCACTAAGGTGACAGAAGTTGATTTCGGAGCATCATTTTTGAACAGGAGCTTCAACCGTTTTGTGGCATATGAGAAATTCCCTAAGCCCCGACCTGTCGATATTGGTCAAAAATGAAAATATCAAAAGTGCCCCAATTTCTGCTTTAAACTTTAAGTACTATCCCAAAATGTATCACTAAGGTGACAGAAGTTGATTTCGGAGCATCATTTTTGAACAGGAGCTTCAACCGTTTTGTGGCATATGAGAAATTCCCTAAGCCCCGGACCTGTCGATTTTGGTCAAAAATGAAAATATCAAAAGTGCCCCAATTTCTGCTTTAAACTTTAGGTAATATCCCAAAATGTATCACTAAGGTGACAGAAGTTGATTTCGGAGCATCATTTTTGAACAGGAGCTTCAACCGTTTTGTGGCATATGAGAAATTCCCTAAGCCCCGGACCTGTTGATTTTGGTCAAAAATGAAAATATCAAAAGTGCCCCAATTTCTGCTTTAAACTTTAGGTACTATCCCAAAATGTATCACTAAGGTGACAGAAGTTGATTTCGGAGCATCATTTTTTAACAGGAGCTTCAACCGTTTTGTGGCATATGAGAAATTCCCTAAGCCCCGGACCTGTCGATTTTGGTCAAAAATGAAAATTTCAAAAGTGCCCCAATTTCTGCTTTAAACTTTAGGTACTATCCCAAAATGTATCACTAAGGTGACAGAAGTTGATTTTGGAGCATCATTTTTGAACAGGAGCTTCAACCGTTTTGTGGAAAATGAGAAATTCCCTAAGCCCCGGACCTGTCGATTTTGGTCAATAATGAAAATTTCAAAAGTGCCCAAATTTCTGCTTTAAACTTTAGGTACTATCCCAAAATGTATCACTAAGGTGACAGAAGTTGATTTCAGAGCATCATTTTTGAACAGGAGCTTCAAACGTTTTGTGGCATATGAGAAATTCCCTAAGCCCCGGACCTGTCAATTTTGGTCAAAAATGAAAATATCAAAAGTGCCCCAATTTCTGCTTTAAACTTTAGGTACTATCCCAAAATGTATCACTAAGGTGACAGAAGTTGATTTCGGAGCATCATTTTTGAACTGGAGCTTCAACCGTTTTGTGGCATATGAGAAATTCCCTAAGCCCCGGACCTGTTGATTTTGGTCAAAAATGAAAATATCTAAAGTGCCCCAATTTCTGCTTTAAATTTTAGGTACTATCCCGAAATGTATCACTAAGGTGGCAGAAGTTGATTTCGGAGCATCATTTTTTAACAGGAGCTTCAACCGTTTTGTGGCATATGAGAAATTCCCTAAGCCCCGGACCTGTCGATTTTGGTCAAAAATGAAAATTTCAAAAGTGCCCCAATTTCTGCTTTAAACTTTAGGTACTGTCCCAAAATGTATCACTAAGGTGACAGAAGTTGATTTTGGAGCATCATTTTTGAACAGGAGCTTCAACCGTTTTGTGGAAAATGAGAAATTCCCTAAGCCCCGGACCTGTCGATTTTGGTCAATAATGAAAATTTCAAAAGTGCCCCAATTTCTGCTTTAAACTTTAGGTACTATCCCAAAATGTATCACTAAGGTGACAGAAGTTGATTTCGGAGCATCATTTTTGAACAGGAGCTTCAACCGTTTTGTGGCATATGAGAAATTCCCTAAGCCCCGGACCTGTCGATATTGGTCAAAAATGAAAATGTCAAAAGTGCCCCAATTTCTGCTTTAAACTTTATGTACTATCCCAAAATGTATCACTAAGGTGACAGAAGTTGATTTCAGAGCATCATTTTTGAACAGGAGCTTCAACCGTTTTGTGGCATATGAGAAATTCCCTAAGCCCCGGACCTGTCGATTTTGGTCAAAAATGAAAATTTCAAAAGTGCCCCAATTTCTGCTTTAAACTTTAGGTACTATCCCAAAATGTATCACTAAGGTGACAGAAGTTGATTTCGGAGCAACATTTTTTAACAGGAGCTTCAACCGTTTTGTGGCATATGAGAAATTCCCTAAGCCCCGGACCTGTCGATTTTGGTCAATAATGAAAATTTCAAAAGTGCCCCAATTTCTGCTTTAAACTTTAGGTACTATCCCAAAATGTATCACTAAGGTGACAGAAGTTGATTTCGGAGCATCATTTTTGAACAGGAGCTTCAACCGTTTTGTGGCATATGAGAAATTCCCTAAGCCCCGGACCTGTCGATATTGGTCAAAAATGAAAATGTCAAAAGTGCCCCAATTTCTGCTTTAAACTTTATGTACTATCCCAAAATGTATCACTAAGGTGACAGAAGTTGATTTCGGAGCAACATTTTTGAACAGGAGCTTCAACCATTTTGTGGCATATGAGAAATTCCCTAAGCCCGGGACCTGTCGATTTTGGTCAAAAATGAAAATTTCAAAAGTGCCCCAATTTCTGCTTTAAACTTTAGGTACTATCCCAAAATGTATCACTAAGGTGACAGAAGTTGATTTCGGAGCAACATTTTTTAACAGGAGCTTCAACCGTTTTGTGGCATATGAGAAATTCCCTAAGCCCCGGACCTGTCGATATTGGTCAAAAATGAAAATATCAAAAGTGCCCCAATTTCTGCTTTAAACTTTAGGTACTATCCCAAAATGTATCACTAAGGTGACAGAAGTTGATTTTGGAGCATCATTTTTGAACAGGAGCTTCAACCGTTTTGTGGAAAATGAGAAATTCCTTAAGCCCCGGACCTGTCGATTTTGGTCAATAATGAAAATTTCAAAAGTGCCCCAATTTCTGCTTTAAACTTTAGGTACTATCCCAAAATGTATCACTAAGGTGACAGAAGTTGATTTCGGAGCATCATTTTTGAACAGGAGCTTCAACCGTTTTGTGGCATATGAGAAATTCCCTAAGCCCCGGACCTGTCGATATTTGTCAAAAATGAAAATGTCAAAAGTGCCCCAATTTCTGCTTTAAACTTTATGTACTATCCCAAAATGTATCACTAAGGTGACAGAAGTTGATTTCAGAGCATCATTTTTGAACAGGAGCTTCAACCGTTTTGTGGCATATGAGAAATTCCCTAAGCCCCGGACCTGTCGATTTTGGTCAAAAATGAAAATTTCCAAAGTGCCCCAATTTCTGCTTTAAACTTTAGGTACTATCCCAAATTGTATCACTAAGGTGACAGAAGTTGATTTTGGAGCATCATTTTTGAACAGGAGCTTCAACCATTTTGTGGCATATGAGAAATTCCCTAAGCCCGGGACCTGTCGATTTTGGTCAAAAATGAAAATTTCAAAAGTGCCCCAATTTCTGCTTTAAACTTTAGGTACTATCCCAAAATGTATCACTAAGGTGACAGAAGTTGATTTCGGAGCATTATTTTTGAACAGGAGCTTCAACCGTTTTGTGGCATATGAGAAATTCCCTAAGCCCCGGACCTGTCGATTTTGGTCAAAAATGAAAATTTCAAAAGTGCCCCAATTTCTGCTTTAAACTTTAGGTACTATCCCAAAATGTATCACTAAGGTGACAGAAGTTGATTTTGGAGCATCATTTTTGAACAGGAGCTACAACCGTTTTGTGGAAAATGAGAAATTCCCTAAGCCCCGGACCTGTCGATTTTGGTCAATAATGAAAATTTCAAAAGTGCCCCAATTTCTGCTTTAAACTTTAGGTACTATCCCAAAATGTATCACTAAGGTGACAGAAGTTGATTTCGGAGCATCATTTTTGAACAGGAGCTTCAACCGTTTTGTGGCATATGAGAAATTCCCTAAGCCCCGGACCTGTCGATATTGGTCAAAAATGAAAATGTCAAAAGTGCCCCAATTTCTGCTTTAAACTTTATGTACTATCCCAAAATGTATCACTAAGGTGACAGAAGTTGATTTCAGAGCATCATTTTTGAACAGGAGCTTCAACCGTTTTGTGGCATATGAGAAATTCCCTAAGCCCCGGACCTGTCGATTTTGGTCAAAAATGAAAATTTCAAAAGTGCCCCAATTTCTGCTTTAAACTTTAGGTACTATCCCAAAATGTATCACTAAGGTGACAGAAGTTGATTTCGGAGCAACATTTTTGAACAGGAGCTTCAACCATTTTGTGGCATATGAGAAATTCCCTAAGCCCGGGACCTGTCGATTTTGGTCAAAAATGAAAATTTCAAAAGTGCCCCAATTTCTGCTTTAAACTTTAGGTACTATCCCAAAATGTATCACTAAGGTGACAGAAGTTGATTTCGGAGCAACATTTTTTAACAGGAGCTTCAACCGTTTTGTGGCATATGAGAAATTCCCTAAGCCCCGGACCTGTCGATATTGGTCAAAAATGAAAATATCAAAAGTGCCCCAATTTCTGCTTTAAACTTTAGGTACTATCCCAAAATGTATCACTAAGGTGACAGAAGTTGATTTTGGAGCATCATTTTTGAACAGGAGCTTCAACCGTTTTGTGGAAAATGAGAAATTCCTTAAGCCCCGGACCTGTCGATTTTGGTCAATAATGAAAATTTCAAAAGTGCCCCAATTTCTGCTTTAAACTTTAGGTACTATCCCAAAATGTATCACTAAGGTGACAGAAGTTGATTTCGGAGCATCATTTTTGAACAGGAGCTTCAACCGTTTTGTGGCATATGAGAAATTCCCTAAGCCCCGGACCTGTCGATATTTGTCAAAAATGAAAATGTCAAAAGTGCCCCAATTTCTGCTTTAAACTTTATGTACTATCCCAAAATGTATCACTAAGGTGACAGAAGTTGATTTCAGAGCATCATTTTTGAACAGGAGCTTCAACCATTTTGTGGCATTTGAGAAATTCCCTAAGCCCGGGACCTGTCGATTTTGGTCAAAAATGAAAATTTCAAAAGTGCCCCAATTTCTGCTTTAAACTTTAGGTACTATCCCAAAATGTATCACTAAGGTGACAGAAGTTGATTTCGGAGCATTATTTTTGAACTGGAGCTTCAACCGTTTTGTGGCATATGAGAAATTCCCTAAGCCCCGGACCTGTCGATTTTGGTCAAAAATGAAAATTTCAAAAGTGCCCCAATTTCTGCTTTAAACTTTAGGTACTATCCCAAAATGTATCACTAAGGTGACAGAAGTTGATTTTGGAGCATCATTTTTGAACAGGAGCTACAACCGTTTTGTGGAAAATGAGAAATTCCCTAAGCCCCGGACCTGTCGATTTTGGTCAATAATGAAAATTTCAAAAGTGCCCCAATTTCTGCTTTAAACTTTAGGTACTATCCCAAAATGTATCACTAAGGTGACAGAAGTTGATTTCGGAGCAACATTTTTTAACAGGAGCTTCAACCGTTTTGTGGCATATGAGAAATTCCCTAAGCCCCGGACCTGTCGATATTGGTCAAAAATGAAAATATCAAAAGTGCCCCAATTTCTGCTTTAAACTTTAGGTACTATCCCAAAATGTATCACTAAGGTGACAGAAGTTGATTTTGGAGCATCATTTTTGAACAGGAGCTTCAACCGTTTTGTGGAAAATGAGAAATTCCTTAAGCCCCGGACCTGTCGATTTTGGTCAATAATGAAAATTTCAAAAGTGCCCCAATTTCTGCTTTAAACTTTAGGTACTATCCCAAAATGTATCACTAAGGTGACAGAAGTTGATTTCGGAGCATCATTTTTGAACAGGAGCTTCAACCGTTTTGTGGCATATGAGAAATTCCCTAAGCCCCGGACCTGTCGATATTTGTCAAAAATGAAAATGTCAAAAGTGCCCCAATTTCTGCTTTAAACTTTATGTACTATCCCAAAATGTATCACTAAGGTGACAGAAGTTGATTTCAGAGCATCATTTTTGAACAGGAGCTTCAACCGTTTTGTGGCATATGAGAAATTCCCTAAGCCCCGGACCTGTCGATTTTGGTCAAAAATGAAAATTTCCAAAGTGCCCCAATTTCTGCTTTAAACTTTAGGTACTATCCCAAATTGTATCACTAAGGTGACAGAAGTTGATTTTGGAGCATCATTTTTGAACAGGAGCTTCAACCATTTTGTGGCATATGAGAAATTCCCTAAGCCCGGGACCTGTCGATTTTGGTCAAAAATGAAAATTTCAAAAGTGCCCCAATTTCTGCTTTAAACTTTAGGTACTATCCCAAAATGTATCACTAAGGTGACAGAAGTTGATTTCGGAGCATTATTTTTGAACAGGAGCTTCAACCGTTTTGTGGCATATGAGAAATTCCCTAAGCCCCGGACCTGTCGATTTTGGTCAAAAATGAAAATTTCAAAAGTGCCCCAATTTCTGCTTTAAACTTTAGGTACTATCCCAAAATGTATCACTAAGGTGACAGAAGTTGATTTTGGAGCATCATTTTTGAACAGGAGCTACAACCGTTTTGTGGAAAATGAGAAATTCCCTAAGCCCCGGACCTGTCGATTTTGGTCAATAATGAAAATTTCAAAAGTGCCCCAATTTCTGCTTTAAACTTTAGGTACTATCCCAAAATGTATCACTAAGGTGACAGAAGTTGATTTCGGAGCATCATTTTTGAACAGGAGCTTCAACCGTTTTGTGGCATATGAGAAATTCCCTAAGCCCCGGACCTGTCGATTTTGGTCAAAAATGAAAATATCAAAAGTGCCCCAATTTCTGCTTTAAACTTTAGGTACTATCCCAAAATGTATCACTAAGGTGACAGAAGTTGATTTCGGAGCATCATTTTTGAACAGGAGCTTTAATTGTTTTGTGGCATATGAGAAATTCCCTAAGCCCCAGACCTGTCGATTTTGGTCAAAAATGAAAATATCAAAAGTGCCCCAATTTCTGCTTTAAACTTTAGGTACTGTCCCAAAATGTATCACTAAGGTGACAGAAGTTGATTTCGGAGCATCATTTTTGAACAGGAGCTTCAACCGTTTTGTGGCATATGAGAAATTCCCTAAGCCCCGGACCTGTCGATTTTGGTCAAAAATGAAAATATCAAAAGTGCCCCAATTTCTGCTTTAAACTTTAGGTACTATCCCAAAATGTATCACTAAGGTGACAGAAGTTGATTTCGGAGCATCATTTTTGAACTGGAGCTTCAACCGTTTTGTGGCATATGAGAAATTCCCTAAGCCCCGGACCTGTTGATTTTGGTCAAAAATGAAAATATCAAAAGTGCCCCAATTTCTGCTTTAAATTTTAGGTACTATCCCGAAATGTATCACTAAGGTGACAGAAGTTGATTTCGGAGCATCATTTTTTAACAGGAGCTTCAACCGTTTTGTGGCATATGAGAAATTCCCTAAGCCCGGGACCTGTCGATTTTGGTCAAAAATGAAAATTTCAAAAGTGCCCCAATTTCTGCTTTAAACTTTAGGTACTATCCCAAAATGTATCACTAAGGTGACAGAAGTTGATTTCGGAGCATCATTTTTGAACAGGAGCTTCAACCGTTTTGTGGCATATGAGAAATTCCCTAAGCCCCGGACCTGTTGATTTTGGTCAAAAATGAAAATATCAAAAGTGCCCCAATTTCTGCTTTAAATTTTAGGTACTATCCCGAAATGTATCACTAAGGTGACAGAAGTTGATTTCGGAGCATCATTTTTTAACAGGAGCTTCAACCGTTTTGTGGCATATGAGAAATTCCCTAAGCCCCGGACCTGTCGATTTTGGTCAAAAATGACAATTTCAAAAGTGCCCCAATTTCTGCTTTAAACTTTAGGTACTATCCCAAAATGTATCACTAAGGTGACAGAAGTTGATTTCGGAGCATCATTTTTGAACAGGAGCTTCAACCGTTTTGTGGCATATGAGAAATTCCCTAAGCCCCGGACCTGTCGATATTGGTCAAAAATGAAAATGTCAAAAGTGCCCCAATTTCTGCTTTAAACTTTATGTACTATCCCAAAATGTATCACTAAGGTGACAGAAGTTGATTTCGGAGCATCATTTTTGAACAGGAGCTTCAACCGTTTTGTGGCATATGAGAAATTCCCTAAGCCCCGGACCTGTCGATTTTGGTCAAAAATGAAAATTTCAAAAGTGCCCCAATTTCTGCTTTAAACTTTAGGTACTATCCCAAAATGTATCACTAAGGTGACAGAAGTTGATTTCGGAGCATCATTTTTGAACAGGAGCTTCAACCGTTTTGTGGCATATGAGAAATTCCCTAAGCCCCGGACCTGTCGATTTTGGTCAAAAATGAAAAATTCAAAAGTGCCCCAATTTCTGCTTTAAACTTTAGGTACTATCCCAAAATCTATCACTAAGGTGACAGAAGTTGATTTCGGAGCAACATTTTTTAACAGGAGCTTCAACCGTTTTGTGGCATATGAGAAATTCCCTAAGCCCCGGACCTGTCGATTTTGGTAAAAAATGAAAATATCAAAAGTGCCCCAATTTCTGCTTTAAACTTTAGGTAATATCCCAAAATGTATCACTAAGGTGACAGAAGTTGATTTCGGAGCATCATTTTTGAACAGGAGCTTCAACCGTTTTGTGGCATATGAGAAATTCCCTAAGCCCCGGACCTGTTGATTTTGGTCAAAAATGAAAATATCAAAAGTGCCCCAATTTCTGCTTTAAACTTTAGGTACTATCCCAAAATGTATCACTAAGGTGACAGAAGTTGATTTCGGAGCATCATTTTTGAACTGGAGCTTCAACCGTTTTGTGGCATATGAGAAATTCCCTAAGCCCCGGACCTGTTGATTTTGGTCAAAAATGAAAATATCAAAAGTGCCCCAATTTCTGCTTTAAATTTTAGGTACTATCCCGAAATGTATCACTAAGGTGACAGAAGTTGATTTCGGAGCATCATTTTTTAACAGGAGCTTCAACCGTTTTGTGGCATATGAGAAATTCCCTAAGCCCCGGACCTGTCGATTTTGGTCAAAAATGAAAATTTCAAAAGTGCCCCAATTTCTGCTTTAAACTTTAGGTACTATCCCAAAATGTATCACTAAGGTGACAGAAGTTGATTTCGGAGCATCATTTTTGAACAGGAGCTTCAACCGTTTTGTGGCATATGAGAAATTCCCTAAGCCCCGGACCTGTCGATTTTGGTCAAAAATGAAAATTTCAAAAGTGCCCCAATTTCTGCTTTAAACTTTAGGTACTATCCCAAAATGTATCACTAAAGTGACAGAAGTTGATTTTGGAGCATCATTTTTGAACAGGAGCTTCAACCGTTTTGTGGAAAATGAGAAATTCCCTAAGCCCCGGACCTGTCGATTTTGGTCAATAATGACAATTTCAAAAGTGCCCCAATTTCTGCTTTAAACTTTAGGTACTATCCCAAAATGTATCACTAAGGTGACAGAAGTTGATTTCGGAGCATCATTTTTGAACAGGAGCTTCAACCGTTTTGTGGCATATGAGAAATTCCCTAAGCCCCGGACCTGTCGATATTGGTCAAAAATGAAAATGTCTAAAGTGCCCCAATTTCTGCTTTAAACTTTATGTACTATCCCAAAATGTATCACTAAGGTGACAGAAGTTGATTTCAGAGCATCATTTTTGAACAGGAGCTTCAACCGTTTTGTGGCATATGAGAAATTCCCTAAGCCCCGGACCTGTCGATTTTGGTCAAAAATGAAAATTTCAAAAGTGCCCCAATTTCTGCTTTAAACTTTAGGTACTATCCCAAAATGTATCACTAAGGTGACAGAAGTTGATTTCGGAGCATCATTTTTGAACAGGAGCTTCAACCGTTTTGTGGCATATGAGAAATTCCCTAAGCCCCGGACCTGTCGATTTTGGTCAAAAATGAAAATTTCAAAAGTGCCCCAATTTCTGCTTTAAACTTTAGGTACTATCCCAAAATCTATCACTAAGGTGACAGAAGTTGATTTCGGAGCAACATTTTTTAACAGGAGCTTCAACCGTTTTGTGGCATATGAGAAATTCCCTAAGCCCCGGACCTGTCGATTTTGGTCAAAAATGAAAATATCAAAAGTGCCCCAATTTCTGCTTTAAACTTTAGGTAATATCCCAAAATGTATCACTAAGGTGACAGAAGTTGATTTCGGAGCATCATTTTTGAACAGGAGCTTCAACCGTTTTGTGGCATATGAGAAATTCCCTAAGCCCCGGACCTGTCGATATTGGTCAAAAATGAAAATGTCAAAAGTGCCCCAATTTCTGCTTTAAACTTTATGTACTATCCCAAAATGTATCACTAAGGTGACAGAAGTTGATTTCAGAGCATCATTTTTGAACAGGAGCTTCAACCGTTTTGTGGCATATGAGAAATTCCCTAAGCCCCGGACCTGTCGATTTTGGTCAAAAATGAAAATTTCAAAAGTGCCCCAATTTCTGCTTTAAACTTTAGGTACTATCCCAAAATGTATCACTAAGGTGACAGAAGTTGATTTCGGAGCATCATTTTTGAACAGGAGCTTCAACCGTTTTGTGGCATATGAGAAATTCCCTAAGCCCCGGACCTGTCGATTTTGGTCAAAAATGAAAATTTCAAAAGTGCCCCAATTTCTGCTTTAAACTTTAGGTACTATCCCAAAATCTATCACTAAGGTGACAGAAGTTGATTTCGGAGCAACATTTTTTAACAGGAGCTTCAACCGTTTTGTGGCATATGAGAAATTCCCTAAGCCCCGGACCTGTCGATTTTGGTCAAAAATGAAAATATCAAAAGTGCCCCAATTTCTGCTTTAAACTTTAGGTAATATCCCAAAATGTATCACTAAGGTGACAGAAGTTGATTTCGGAGCATCATTTTTGAACAGGAGCTTCAACCGTTTTGTGGCATATGAGAAATTCCCTAAGCCCCGGACCTGTTGATTTTGGTCAAAAATGAAAATATCAAAAGTGCCCCAATTTCTGCTTTAAACTTTAGGTACTATCCCAAAATGTATCACTAAGGTGACAGAAGTTGATTTCGGAGCATCATTTTTTAACAGGAGCTTCAACCGTTTTGTGGCATATGAGAAATTCCCTAAGCCCCGGACCTGTCGATTTTGGTCAAAAATGAAAATTTCAAAAGTGCCCCAATTTCTGCTTTAAACTGTAGGTACTATCCCAAAATGTATCACTAAGGTGACAGAAGTTGATTTTGGAGCATCATTTTTGAACAGGAGCTTCAACCGTTTTGTGGAAAATGAGAAATTCCCTAAGCCCCGGACCTGTCGATTTTGGTCAATAATGAAAATTTCAAAAGTGCCCCAATTTCTGCTTTAAACTTTAGGTACTATCCCAAAATGTATCACTAAGGTGACAGAAGTTGATTTCGGAGCATCATTTTTGAACAGGAGCTTCAACCGTTTTGTGGCATATGAGAAATTCCCTAAGCCCCGGACCTGTAGATTTTGGTCAAAAATGAAAATATCAAAAGTGCCCCAATTTCTGCTTTAAACTTTAGGTACTATCCCAAAATGTATCACTAAGGTGACAGAAGTTGATTTCGGAGCATCATTTTTTAACAGGAGCTTCAACCGTTTTGTGGCATATGAGAAATTCCCTAAGCCCCGGACCTGTCGATTTTGGTCAAAAATGAAAATTTCAAAAGTGCCCCAATTTCTGCTTTAAACTTTAGGTACTATCCCAAAATGTATCACTAAGGTGACAGAAGTTGATTTCGGAGCAACATTTTTGAACAGGAGCTTCAACCGTTTTGTGGCATATGAGAAATTCCCTAAGCCCCGGGCCTGTCGATTTTGGTCAAAAATGAAAATATCAAAAGTGCCCCAATTTCTGCTTTAAACTTTAGGTAATATCCCAAAATGTATCACTAAGGTGACAGAAGTTGATTTCGGAGCATCATTTTTGAACAGGAGCTTCAACCGTTTTGTGGCATATGAGAAATTCCCTAAGCCCCGGACCTGTTGATTTTGGTCAAAAATGAAAATATCAAAAGTGCCCCAATTTCTGCTTTAAACTTTAGGTACTATCCCAAAATGTATCACTAAGGTGACAGAAGTTGATTTCGGAGCATCATTTTTTTAACAGGAGCTTCAACCGTTTTGTGGCATATGAGAAATTCCCTAAGCCCCGGACCTGTCGATTTTGGTCAAAAATGAAAATTTCAAAAGTGCCCCAATTTCTGCTTTAAACTTTAGGTACTATCCCAAAATGTATCACTAAGGTGACAGAAGTTGATTTTGGAGCATCATTTTTGAACAGGAGCTTCAACCGTTTTGTGGAAAATGAGAAATTCCCTAAGCCCCGGACCTGTCGATTTTGGTCAATAATGAAAATTTCAAAAGTGCCCCAATTTCTGCTTTAAACTTTAGGTACTATCCCAAAATGTATCACTAAGGTGACAGAAGTTGATTTCGGAGCATCATTTTTGAACAGGAGCTTCAACCGTTTTGTGGCATATGAGAAATTCCCTAAGCCCCGGACCTGTAGATTTTGGTCAAAAATGAAAATATCAAAAGTGCCCCAATTTCTGCTTTAAACTTTAGGTACTATCCCAAAATGTATCACTAAGGTGACAGAAGTTGATTTCGGAGCATCATTTTTTAACAGGAGCTTCAACCGTTTTGTGGCATATGAGAAATTCCCTAAGCCCCGGACCTGTCGATTTTGGTCAAAAATGAAAATTTCAAAAGTGCCCCAATTTCTGCTTTAAACTTTTGGTACTATCCCAAAATGTATCACTAAGGTGACAGAAGTTGATTTTGGAGCATCATTTTTGAACAGGAGCTTCAACCGTTTTGTGGAAAATGAGAAATTCCCTAAGCCCCGGACCTGTCGATTTTGGTCAATAATGAAAATTTCAAAAGTGCCCCAATTTCTGCTTTAAACTTTAGGTACTATCCCAAAATGTATCACTAAGGTGACAGAAGTTGATTTCAGAGCATCATTTTTGAACAGGAGCTTCAACCGTTTTGTGGCATATGAGAAATTCCCTAAGCCCCGGACCTGTCGATTTTGGTCAAAAATGAAAATTTCAAAAGTGCCCCAATTTCTGCTTTAAACTTTAGGTACTATCCCAAAATGTATCACTAAGGTGACAGAAGTTGATTTCGGAGCATCATTTTTGAACAGGAGCTTCAACCGTTTTGTGGCATATGAGAAATTCCCTAAGCCCCGGACCTGTCGATTTTGGTCAAAAATGAAAATTTCAAAAGTGCCCCAATTTCTGCTTTAAACTTTAGGTACTATCCCAAAATCTATCACTAAGGTGACAGAAGTTGATTTCGGAGCAACATTTTTTAACAGGAGCTTCAACCGTTTTGTGGCATATGAGAAATTCCCTAAGCCCCGGACCTGTCGATTTTGGTCAAAAATGAAAATATCAAAAGTGCCCCAATTTCTGCTTTAAACTTTAGGTAATATCCCAAAATGTATCACTAAGGTGACAGAAGTTGATTTCGGAGCATCATTTTTGAACAGGAGCTTCAACCGTTTTGTGGCATATGAGAAATTCCCTAAGCCCCGGACCTGTTGATTTTGGTCAAAAATGAAAATATCAAAAGTGCCCCAATTTCTGCTTTAAACTTTAGGTACTATCCCAAAATGTATCACTAAGGTGACAGAAGTTGATTTCGGAGCATCATTTTTTAACAGGAGCTTCAACCGTTTTGTGGCATATGAGAAATTCCCTAAGCCCCGGACCTGTCGATTTTGGTCAAAAATGAAAATTTCAAAAGTGCCCCAATTTCTGCTTTAAACTTTAGGTACTATCCCAAAATGTATCACTAAGGTGACAGAAGTTGATTTTGGAGCATCATTTTTGAACAGGAGCTTCAACCGTTTTGTGGAAAATGAGAAATTCCCTAAGCCCCGGACCTGTCGATTTTGGTCAATAATGAAAATTTCAAAAGTGCCCCAATTTCTGCTTTAAACTTTAGGTACTATCCCAAAATGTATCACTAAGGTGACAGAAGTTGATTTCGGAGCATCATTTTTGAACAGGAGCTTCAACCGTTTTGTGGCATATGAGAAATTCCCTAAGCCCCGGACCTGTAGATTTTGGTCAAAAATGAAAATATCAAAAGTGCCCCAATTTCTGCTTTAAACTTTAGGTACTATCCCAAAATGTATCACTAAGGTGACAGAAGTTGATTTCGGAGCATCATTTTTTAACAGGAGCTTCAACCGTTTTGTGGCATATGAGAAATTCCCTAAGCCCCGGACCTGTCGATTTTGGTCAAAAATGAAAATTTCAAAAGTGCCCCAATTTCTGCTTTAAACTTTAGGTACTATCCCAAAATGTATCACTAAGGTGACAGAAGTTGATTTTGGAGCATCATTTTTGAACAGGAGCTTCAACCGTTTTGTGGAAAATGAGAAATTCCCTAAGCCCCGGACCTGTCGATTTTGGTCAATAATGAAAATTTCAAAAGTGCCCCAATTTCTGCTTTAAACTTTAGGTACTATCCCAAAATGTATCACTAAGGTGACAGAAGTTGATTTCGGAGCATCATTTTTGAACAGGAGCTTCAACCGTTTTGTGGCATATGAGAAATTCCCTAAGCCCCGACCTGTCGATATTGGTCAAAAATGAAAATATCAAAAGTGCCCCAATTTCTGCTTTAAACTTTAAGTACTATCCCAAAATGTATCACTAAGGTGACAGAAGTTGATTTCGGAGCATCATTTTTGAACAGGAGCTTCAACCGTTTTGTGGCATATGAGAAATTCCCTAAGCCCCGGACCTGTCGATTTTGGTCAAAAATGAAAATATCAAAAGTGCCCCAATTTCTGCTTTAAACTTTAGGTAATATCCCAAAATGTATCACTAAGGTGACAGAAGTTGATTTCGGAGCATCATTTTTGAACAGGAGCTTCAACCGTTTTGTGGCATATGAGAAATTCCCTAAACCCCGGCCCTGTTGATTTTGGTCAAAAATGAAAATATCAAAAGTGCCCCAATTTCTGCTTTAAACTTTAGGTACTATCCCAAAATGTATCACTAAGGTGACAGAAGTTGATTTCGGAGCATCATTTTTTAACAGGAGCTTCAACCGTTTTGTGGCATATGAGAAATTCCCTAAGCCCCGGACCTGTCGATTTTGGTCAAAAATGAAAATTTCAAAAGTGCCCCAATTTCTGCTTTAAACTTTAGGTACTATCCCAAAATGTATCACTAAGGTGACAGAAGTTGATTTTGGAGCATCATTTTTGAACAGGAGCTTCAACCGTTTTGTGGAAAATGAGAAATTCCCTAAGCCCCGGACCTGTCGATTTTGGTCAATAATGAAAATTTCAAAAGTGCCCAAATTTCTGCTTTAAACTTTAGGTACTATCCCAAAATGTATCACTAAGGTGACAGAAGTTGATTTCGGAGCATCATTTTTGAACAGGAGCTTCAACCGTTTTGTGGCATATGAGAAATTCCCTAAGCCCCGGACCTGTCGATATTGGTCAAAAATGAAAATATCAAAAGTGCCCCAATTTCTGCTTTAAACTTTAGGTACTATCCCAAAATGTATCACTAAGGTGACAGAAGTTGATTTTGGAGCATCATTTTTGAACAGGAGCTTCAACCGTTTTGTGGAAAATGAGAAATTCCCTAAGCCCCGGACCTGTCGATTTTGGTCAATAATGAAAATTTCAAAAGTGCCCCAATTTCTGCTTTAAACTTTAGGTACTATCCCAAAATGTATCACTAAGGTGACAGAAGTTGATTTTGGAGCATCATTTTTGAACAGGAGCTTCAACCGTTTTGTGGAAAATGAGAAATTCCCTAAGCCCCGGACCTGTCGATTTTGGTCAATAATGAAAATTTCAAAAGTGCCCCAATTTCTGCTTTAAACTTTAGGTACTATCCCAAAATGTATCACTAAGGTGACAGAAGTTGATTTCGGAGCATCATTTTTGAACAGGAGCTTCAACCGTTTTGTGGCATATGAGAAATTCCCTAAGCCCCGGACCTGTCGATTTTGGTCAAAAATGAAAATTTCAAAAGTGCCCCAATTTCTGCTTTAAACTTTAGGTACTATCCCAAAATGTATCACTAAGGTGACAGAAGTTGATTTTTGGAGCATCATTTTTGAACAGGAGCTTCAACCGTTTTGTGGAAAATGAGAAATTCCTAAGCCCCGGACCTGTCGATTTTGGTCAATAATGAAAATTTCAAAAGTGCCCCAATTTCTGCTTTAAACTTTAGGTACTATCCAAAATGTATCACTAAGGTGACAGAAGTTGATTTCGGAGCATCATTTTTGAACAGGAGCTTCAACCGTTTTGTGGCATATGAGAAATTCCCTAAGCCCCGGACCTGTCGATTTTGGTCAAAAATGAAAATTTCAAAAGTGCCCCAATTTCTGCTTTAAACTTTAGGTACTATCCCAAAATGTATCACTAAGGTGACAGAAGTTGATTTCGGAGCATCATTTTTGAACAGGAGCTTCAACCGTTTTGTGGCATATGAGAAATTCCCTAAGCCCCGGACCTGTCGATATTGGTCAAAAATGAAAATATCAAAAGTGCCCCAATTTCTGCTTTAAACTTTAGGTACTATCCCAAAATGTATCACTAAGGTGACAGAAGTTGATTTCAGAGCATCATTTTTGAACAGGAGCTTCAACCGTTTTGTGGCATATGAGAAATTCCCTAAGCCCCGGACCTGTCGATTTTGGTCAAAAATGAAAATATCAAAGTGCCCCAATTTCTGCTTTAAACTTTAGGTACTATCCCAAAATGTATCACTAAGGTGACAGAAGTTGATTTCGGAGCATCATTTTTGAACAGGAGCTTCAACCGTTTTGTGGCATATGAGAAATTCCCTAAGCCCCGGACCTGTCGATTTTGGTCAATAATGAAAATTTCAAAAGTGCCCCAATTTCTGCTTTAAACTTTAGGTACTATCCCAAAATGTATCACTAAGGTGACAGAAGTTGATTTCGGAGCATCATTTTTGAACAGGAGCTTTAACCGTTTTGTGGCATATGAGAAATTCCCTAAGCCCCGGACCTGTCGATATTGGTCAAAAATGAAAATGTCAAAAGTGCCCCAATTTCTGCTTTAAACTTTAGGTACTATCCAAAATGTATCACTAAGGTGACAGAAGTTGATTTCAGAGCATCTTTTTTTAACAGGAGCTTCAACCGTTTTGTGGAAAATGAGAAATTCCCTAAGCCCGGACCTGTCGATTTTGGTCAATAATGAAAATTTCAAAAGTGCCCCAATTTCTGCTTTAAACTTTAGGTACTATCCCAAAATGTATCACTAAGGTGACAGAAGTTGATTTCGGAGCATCATTTTTGAACAGGAGCTTCAACCGTTTTGTGGCATATGAGAAATTCCCTAAGCCCGGACCTGTTCGATATTGGTCAAAATGAAAATGTCAAAAGTGCCCCAATTTCTGCTTTAAACTTTAGGTACTATCCCAAAATGTATCACTAAGGTGACAGAAGTTGATTTCAGAGCATCATTTTTGAACAGGAGCTTCAACCATTTTGTGGCATATGAGAAATTCCCTAAGCCCCGGACCTGTCGATTTTGGTCAAAAATGAAAATTTCAAAAGTGCCCCAATTTCTGCTTTAAACTTTAGGTACTATCCCAAATTGTATCACTAAGGTGACAGAAGTTGATTTCGGAGCATCATTTTTGAACAGGAGCTTCAACCGTTTTGTGGCATATGAGAAACTCCCTAAGCCCCGGACCTGTCGATATTGGTCAAAAATGAAAATTTCAAAGTGCCCCAATTTCTGCTTTAAACTTTAGGTACTATCCCAAAATGTATCACTAAGGTGACAGAAGTTGATTTTGGAGCATCATTTTTGAACAGGAGCTTTAACCGTTTTGTGGCATATGAGAAATTCCCTAAGCCCCGGACCTGTCGATTTTGGTCAAAAATGAAATTTCAAAAGTGCCCCAATTTCTGCTTTAAACTTTAGGTAATATCCCAAAATGTATCACTAAGGTGACAGAAGTTGATTTCGGAGCATCATTTTTGAACAGGAGCTTCAACCGTTTTGTGGCATATGAGAAATTCCCTAAGCCCCGGACCTGTTGATTTTGGTCAAAATGAAAATATCAAAAGTGCCCAATTTCTGCTTTAAACTTTAGGTACTATCCCAAAATGTATCACTAAGGTGACAGAAGTTGATTTCGGAGCATCATTTTTTAACAGGAGCTTCAACCGTTTTGTGGCATATGAGAATTCCCTAAGCCCCGGACCTGTCGATTTTGGTCAAAAATGAAAATTTCAAAGTGCCCCAATTTCTGCTTTAAACTTTAGGTACTATCCCAAAATGTATCACTAAGGTGACAGAAGTTGATTTTGGAGCATCATTTTTGAACAGGAGCTTCAACCGTTTTGTGGAAAATGAGAAATTCCTAAGCCCGGACCTGTCGATTTTGGTCAATAATGAAAATTTCAAAAGTGCCCCAATTTCTGCTTTAAACTTTAGGTACTATCCCAAAATGTATCACTAAGGTGACAGAAGTTGATTTCGGAGCATCATTTTTGAACAGGAGCTTCAACCGTTTTGTGGCATATGAGAAATTCCCTAAGCCCCGGACCTGTAGATTTTGGTCAAAAATGAAATATCAAAAGTGCCCCAATTTCTGCTTTAAACTTTAGGTACTATCCCAAAATGTATCACTAAGGTGACAGAAGTTGATTTCGGAGCATCATTTTTTAACAGGAGCTTCACCGTTTTGTGGCATATGAGAATGTGGCATATGAGAAATTCCCTAAGCCCCGGACCTGTCGATTTTGGTCAAAAATGAAAATTTCAAAAGTGCCCCAATTTCTGCTTTAAACTTTAGGTACTATCCCAAAATGTATCACTAAGGTGACAGAAGTTGATTTTGGAGCATCATTTTTGAACAGGAGCTTCAACCGTTTTGTGGAAAATGAGAAATTCCCTAAGCCCCGGACCTGTCGATTTTGGTCAATAATGAAAATTTCAAAAGTGCCCCAATTTCTGCTTTAAACTTTAGGTACTATCCCAAAATGTATCACTAAGGTGACAGAAGTTGATTTCGGAGCATCATTTTTGAACAGGAGCTTCAACCGTTTTGTGGCATATGAGAAATTCCCTAAGCCCCGACCTGTCGATTTTGGTCAAAAATGAAAATATCAAAAGTGCCCCAATTTCTGCTTTAAACTTTAGGTAATATCCCAAAATGTATCACTAAGGTGACAGAAGTTGATTTCGGAGCATCATTTTTGAACAGGAGCTTCAACCGTTTTGTGGCATATGAGAAATTCCCTAAGCCCCGGACCTGTTGATTTTGGTCAAAAATGAAAATATCAAAAGTGCCCCAATTTCTGCTTTAAACTTTAGGTACTATCCCAAAATGTATCACTAAGGTGACAGAAGTTGATTTCGGAGCATCATTTTTTAACAGGAGCTTCAACCGTTTTGTGGCATATGAGAAATTCCCTAAGCCCCGGACCTGTCGATTTTGGTCAAAAATGAAAATTTCAAAAGTGCCCCAATTTCTGCTTTAAACTTTAGGTACTATCCCAAAATGTATCACTAAGGTGACAGAAGTTGATTTTGGAGCATCATTTTTGAACAGGAGCTTCAACCGTTTTGTGGAAAATGAGAAATTCCCTAAGCCCCGGACCTGTCGATTTTGGTCAATAATGAAAATTTCAAAAGTGCCCCAATTTCTGCTTTAAACTTTAGGTACTATCCCAAAATGTATCACTAAGGTGACAGAAGTTGATTTCGGAGCATCATTTTTGAACAGGAGCTTCAACCGTTTTGTGGCATATGAGAAATTCCCTAAGCCCCGGACCTGTCGATTTTGGTCAAAAATGAAAATTTCAAAAGTGCCCCAATTTCTGCTTTAAACTTTAGGTACTATCCCAAAATGTATCACTAAGGTGACAGAAGTTGATTTCGGAGCATCATTTTTGAACAGGAGCTTCAACCGTTTTGTGGCATATGAGAAATTCCCTAAGCCCCGGACCTGTCGATATTGGTCAAAAATGAAAATATCAAAAGTGCCCCAATTTCTGCTTTAAACTTTAGGTACTATCCCAAAATGTATCACTAAGGTGACAGAAGTTGATTTCAGAGCATCATTTTTGAACAGGAGCTTCAACCGTTTTGTGGCATATGAGAAATTCCCTAAGCCCCGGACCTGTCGATTTTGGTCAAAAATGAAAATATCAAAAGTGCCCCAATTTCTGCTTTAAACTTTAGGTACTATCCCAAAATGTATCACTAAGGTGACAGAAGTTGATTTCGGAGCATCATTTTTTAACAGGAGCTTCAACCGTTTTGTGGCATATGAGAAATTCCCTAAGCCCCGGACCTGTCGATTTTGGTCAAAAATGAAAATTTCAAAAGTGCCCCAATTTCTGCTTTAAACTTTAGGTACTATCCCAAAATGTATCACTAAGGTGACAGAAGTTGATTTCGGAGCAACATTTTTGAACAGGAGCTTCAACCGTTTTGTGGCATATGAGAAATTCCCTAAGCCCCGGGCCTGTCGATTTTGGTCAAAAATGAAAATATCAAAAGTGCCCCAATTTCTGCTTTAAACTTTAGGTAATATCCCAAAATGTATCACTAAGGTGACAGAAGTTGATTTCGGAGCATCATTTTTGAACAGGAGCTTCAACCGTTTTGTGGCATATGAGAAATTCCCTAAGCCCCGGACCTGTTGATTTTGGTCAAAAATGAAAATATCAAAAGTGCCCCAATTTCTGCTTTAAACTTTAGGTACTATCCCAAAATGTATCACTAAGGTGACAGAAGTTGATTTCGGAGCATCATTTTTTTAACAGGAGCTTCAACCGTTTTGTGGCATATGAGAAATTCCCTAAGCCCCGGACCTGTCGATTTTGGTCAAAAATGAAAATTTCAAAAGTGCCCCAATTTCTGCTTTAAACTTTAGGTACTATCCCAAAATGTATCACTAAGGTGACAGAAGTTGATTTTGGAGCATCATTTTTGAACAGGAGCTTCAACCGTTTTGTGGAAAATGAGAAATTCCCTAAGCCCCGGACCTGTCGATTTTGGTCAATAATGAAAATTTCAAAAGTGCCCCAATTTCTGCTTTAAACTTTAGGTACTATCCCAAAATGTATCACTAAGGTGACAGAAGTTGATTTCGGAGCATCATTTTTGAACAGGAGCTTCAACCGTTTTGTGGCATATGAGAAATTCCCTAAGCCCCGGACCTGTAGATTTTGGTCAAAAATGAAAATATCAAAAGTGCCCCAATTTCTGCTTTAAACTTTAGGTACTATCCCAAAATGTATCACTAAGGTGACAGAAGTTGATTTCGGAGCATCATTTTTTAACAGGAGCTTCAACCGTTTTGTGGCATATGAGAAATTCCCTAAGCCCCGGACCTGTCGATTTTGGTCAAAAATGAAAATTTCAAAAGTGCCCCAATTTCTGCTTTAAACTTTTGGTACTATCCCAAAATGTATCACTAAGGTGACAGAAGTTGATTTTGGAGCATCATTTTTGAACAGGAGCTTCAACCGTTTTGTGGAAAATGAGAAATTCCCTAAGCCCCGGACCTGTCGATTTTGGTCAATAATGAAAATTTCAAAAGTGCCCCAATTTCTGCTTTAAACTTTAGGTACTATCCCAAAATGTATCACTAAGGTGACAGAAGTTGATTTCAGAGCATCATTTTTGAACAGGAGCTTCAACCGTTTTGTGGCATATGAGAAATTCCCTAAGCCCCGGACCTGTCGATTTTGGTCAAAAATGAAAATTTCAAAAGTGCCCCAATTTCTGCTTTAAACTTTAGGTACTATCCCAAAATGTATCACTAAGGTGACAGAAGTTGATTTCGGAGCATCATTTTTGAACAGGAGCTTCAACCGTTTTGTGGCATATGAGAAATTCCCTAAGCCCCGGACCTGTCGATTTTGGTCAAAAATGAAAATTTCAAAAGTGCCCCAATTTCTGCTTTAAACTTTAGGTACTATCCCAAAATCTATCACTAAGGTGACAGAAGTTGATTTCGGAGCAACATTTTTTAACAGGAGCTTCAACCGTTTTGTGGCATATGAGAAATTCCCTAAGCCCCGGACCTGTCGATTTTGGTCAAAAATGAAAATATCAAAAGTGCCCCAATTTCTGCTTTAAACTTTAGGTAATATCCCAAAATGTATCACTAAGGTGACAGAAGTTGATTTCGGAGCATCATTTTTGAACAGGAGCTTCAACCGTTTTGTGGCATATGAGAAATTCCCTAAGCCCCGGACCTGTTGATTTTGGTCAAAAATGAAAATATCAAAAGTGCCCCAATTTCTGCTTTAAACTTTAGGTACTATCCCAAAATGTATCACTAAGGTGACAGAAGTTGATTTCGGAGCATCATTTTTTAACAGGAGCTTCAACCATTTTGTGGCATATGAGAAATTCCCTAAGCCCCGGACCTGTCGATTTTGGTCAAAAATGAAAATTTCAAAAGTGCCCCAATTTCTGCTTTAAACTTTAGGTACTATCCCAAAATGTATCACTAAGGTGACAGAAGTTGATTTTGGAGCATCATTTTTGAACAGGAGCTTCAACCGTTTTGTGGAAAATGAGAAATTCCCTAAGCCCCGGACCTGTCGATTTTGGTCAATAATGAAAATTTCAAAAGTGCCCCAATTTCTGCTTTAAACTTTAGGTACTATCCCAAAATGTATCACTAAGGTGACAGAAGTTGATTTCGGAGCATCATTTTTGAACAGGAGCTTCAACCGTTTTGTGGCATATGAGAAATTCCCTAAGCCCCGGACCTGTAGATTTTGGTCAAAAATGAAAATATCAAAAGTGCCCCAATTTCTGCTTTAAACTTTAGGTACTATCCCAAAATGTATCACTAAGGTGACAGAAGTTGATTTCGGAGCATCATTTTTTAACAGGAGCTTCAACCGTTTTGTGGCATATGAGAAATTCCCTAAGCCCCGGACCTGTCGATTTTGGTCAAAAATGAAAATTTCAAAAGTGCCCCAATTTCTGCTTTAAACTTTAGGTACTATCCCAAAATGTATCACTAAGGTGACAGAAGTTGATTTTGGAGCATCATTTTTGAACAGGAGCTTCAACCGTTTTGTGGAAAATGAGAAATTCCCTAAGCCCCGGACCTGTCGATTTTGGTCAATAATGAAAATTTCAAAAGTGCCCCAATTTCTGCTTTAAACTTTAGGTACTATCCCAAAATGTATCACTAAGGTGACAGAAGTTGATTTCGGAGCATCATTTTTGAACAGGAGCTTCAACCGTTTTGTGGCATATGAGAAATTCCCTAAGCCCCGACCTGTCGATATTGGTCAAAAATGAAAATATCAAAAGTGCCCCAATTTCTGCTTTAAACTTTAAGTACTATCCCAAAATGTATCACTAAGGTGACAGAAGTTGATTTCGGAGCATCATTTTTGAACAGGAGCTTCAACCGTTTTGTGGCATATGAGAAATTCCCTAAGCCCCGGACCTGTCGATTTTGGTCAAAAATGAAAATATCAAAAGTGCCCCAATTTCTGCTTTAAACTTTAGGTAATATCCCAAAATGTATCACTAAGGTGACAGAAGTTGATTTCGGAGCATCATTTTTGAACAGGAGCTTCAACCGTTTTGTGGCATATGAGAAATTCCCTAAACCCCGGCCCTGTTGATTTTGGTCAAAAATGAAAATATCAAAAGTGCCCCAATTTCTGCTTTAAACTTTAGGTACTATCCCAAAATGTATCACTAAGGTGACAGAAGTTGATTTCGGAGCATCATTTTTTAACAGGAGCTTCAACCGTTTTGTGGCATATGAGAAATTCCCTAAGCCCCGGACCTGTCGATTTTGGTCAAAAATGAAAATTTCAAAAGTGCCCCAATTTCTGCTTTAAACTTTAGGTACTATCCCAAAATGTATCACTAAGGTGACAGAAGTTGATTTTGGAGCATCATTTTTGAACAGGAGCTTCAACCGTTTTGTGGAAAATGAGAAATTCCCTAAGCCCCGGACCTGTCGATTTTGGTCAATAATGAAAATTTCAAAAGTGCCCAAATTTCTGCTTTAAACTTTAGGTACTATCCCAAAATGTATCACTAAGGTGACAGAAGTTGATTTCGGAGCATCATTTTTGAACAGGAGCTTCAACCGTTTTGTGGCATATGAGAAATTCCCTAAGCCCCGGACCTGTCGATATTGGTCAAAAATGAAAATATCAAAAGTGCCCCAATTTCTGCTTTAAACTTTAGGTACTATCCCAAAATGTATCACTAAGGTGACAGAAGTTGATTTTGGAGCATCATTTTTGAACAGGAGCTTCAACCGTTTTGTGGAAAATGAGAAATTCCCTAAGCCCCGGACCTGTCGATTTTGGTCAATAATGAAAATTTCAAAAGTGCCCCAATTTCTGCTTTAAACTTTAGGTACTATCCCAAAATGTATCACTAAGGTGACAGAAGTTGATTTTGGAGCATCATTTTTGAACAGGAGCTTCAACCGTTTTGTGGAAAATGAGAAATTCCCTAAGCCCCGGACCTGTCGATTTTGGTCAATAATGAAAATTTCAAAAGTGCCCCAATTTCTGCTTTAAACTTTAGGTACTATCCCAAAATGTATCACTAAGGTGACAGAAGTTGATTTCGGAGCATCATTTTTGAACAGGAGCTTCAACCGTTTTGTGGCATATGAGAAATTCCCTAAGCCCCGGACCTGTCGATTTTGGTCAAAAATGAAAATTTCAAAAGTGCCCCAATTTCTGCTTTAAACTTTAGGTACTATCCCAAAATGTATCACTAAGGTGACAGAAGTTGATTTTGGAGCATCATTTTTGAACAGGAGCTTCAACCGTTTTGTGGAAAATGAGAAATTCCCTAAGCCCCGGACCTGTCGATTTTGGTCAATAATGAAAATTTCAAAAGTGCCCCAATTTCTGCTTTAAACTTTAGGTACTATCCCAAAATGTATCACTAAGGTGACAGAAGTTGATTTCGGAGCATCATTTTTGAACAGGAGCTTCAACCGTTTTGTGGCATATGAGAAATTCCCTAAGCCCCGGACCTGTCGATTTTGGTCAAAAATGAAAATTTCAAAAGTGCCCCAATTTCTGCTTTAAACTTTAGGTACTATCCCAAAATGTATCACTAAGGTGACAGAAGTTGATTTCGGAGCATCATTTTTGAACAGGAGCTTCAACCGTTTTGTGGCATATGAGAAATTCCCTAAGCCCCGGACCTGTCGATATTGGTCAAAAATGAAAATATCAAAAGTGCCCCAATTTCTGCTTTAAACTTTAGGTACTATCCCAAAATGTATCACTAAGGTGACAGAAGTTGATTTCAGAGCATCATTTTTGAACAGGAGCTTCAACCGTTTTGTGGCATATGAGAAATTCCCTAAGCCCCGGACCTGTCGATTTTGGTCAAAAATGAAAATATCAAAAGTGCCCCAATTTCTGCTTTAAACTTTAGGTACTATCCCAAAATGTATCACTAAGGTGACAGAAGTTGATTTCGGAGCATCATTTTTGAACAGGAGCTTCAACCGTTTTGTGGCATATGAGAAATTCCCTAAGCCCCGGACCTGTCGATTTTGGTCAATAATGAAAATTTCAAAAGTGCCCCAATTTCTGCTTTAAACTTTAGGTACTATCCCAAAATGTATCACTAAGGTGACAGAAGTTGATTTCGGAGCATCATTTTTGAACAGGAGCTTTAACCGTTTTGTGGCATATGAGAAATTCCCTAAGCCCCGGACCTGTCGATATTGGTCAAAAATGAAAATGTCAAAAGTGCCCCAATTTCTGCTTTAAACTTTAGGTACTATCCCAAAATGTATCACTAAGGTGACAGAAGTTGATTTCAGAGCATCTTTTTTTAACAGGAGCTTCAACCGTTTTGTGGAAAATGAGAAATTCCCTAAGCCCCGGACCTGTCGATTTTGGTCAATAATGAAAATTTCAAAAGTGCCCCAATTTCTGCTTTAAACTTTAGGTACTATCCCAAAATGTATCACTAAGGTGACAGAAGTTGATTTCGGAGCATCATTTTTGAACAGGAGCTTCAACCGTTTTGTGGCATATGAGAAATTCCCTAAGCCCCGGACCTGTCGATATTGGTCAAAAATGAAAATGTCAAAAGTGCCCCAATTTCTGCTTTAAACTTTAGGTACTATCCCAAAATGTATCACTAAGGTGACAGAAGTTGATTTCAGAGCATCATTTTTGAACAGGAGCTTCAACCATTTTGTGGCATATGAGAAATTCCCTAAGCCCCGGACCTGTCGATTTTGGTCAAAAATGAAAATTTCAAAAGTGCCCCAATTTCTGCTTTAAACTTTAGGTACTATCCCAAATTGTATCACTAAGGTGACAGAAGTTGATTTCGGAGCATCATTTTTGAACAGGAGCTTCAACCGTTTTGTGGCATATGAGAAACTCCCTAAGCCCCGGACCTGTCGATATTGGTCAAAAATGAAAATTTCAAAAGTGCCCCAATTTCTGCTTTAAACTTTAGGTACTATCCCAAAATGTATCACTAAGGTGACAGAAGTTGATTTCGGAGCATCATTTTTGAACAGGAGCTTCAACCGTTTTGTGGCATATGAGAAATTCCCTAAGCCCCGGACCTGTAGATTTTGGTCAAAAATGAAAATATCAAAAGTGCCCCAATTTCTGCTTTAAACTTTAGGTACTATCCCAAAATGTATCACTAAGGTGACAGAAGTTGATTTCGGAGCATCATTTTTTAACAGGAGCTTCAACCGTTTTGTGGCATATGAGAAATTCCCTAAGCCCCGGACCTGTCGATTTTGGTCAAAAATGAAAATTTCAAAAGTGCCCCAATTTCTGCTTTAAACTTTAGGTACTATCCCAAAATGTATCACTAAGGTGACAGAAGTTGATTTTGGAGCATCATTTTTGAACAGGAGCTTCAACCGTTTTGTGGAAAATGAGAAATTCCCTAAGCCCCGGACCTGTCGATTTTGGTCAATAATGAAAATTTCAAAAGTGCCCCAATTTCTGCTTTAAACTTTAGGTACTATCCCAAAATGTATCACTAAGGTGACAGAAGTTGATTTCGGAGCATCATTTTTGAACAGGAGCTTCAACCGTTTTGTGGCATATGAGAAATTCCCTAAGCCCCGACCTGTCGATTTTGGTCAAAAATGAAAATATCAAAAGTGCCCCAATTTCTGCTTTAAACTTTAGGTAATATCCCAAAATGTATCACTAAGGTGACAGAAGTTGATTTCGGAGCATCATTTTTGAACAGGAGCTTCAACCGTTTTGTGGCATATGAGAAATTCCCTAAGCCCCGGACCTGTTGATTTTGGTCAAAAATGAAAATATCAAAAGTGCCCCAATTTCTGCTTTAAACTTTAGGTACTATCCCAAAATGTATCACTAAGGTGACAGAAGTTGATTTCGGAGCATCATTTTTTAACAGGAGCTTCAACCGTTTTGTGGCATATGAGAAATTCCCTAAGCCCCGGACCTGTCGATTTTGGTCAAAAATGAAAATTTCAAAAGTGCCCCAATTTCTGCTTTAAACTTTAGGTACTATCCCAAAATGTATCACTAAGGTGACAGAAGTTGATTTTGGAGCATCATTTTTGAACAGGAGCTTCAACCGTTTTGTGGAAAATGAGAAATTCCCTAAGCCCCGGACCTGTCGATTTTGGTCAATAATGAAAATTTCAAAAGTGCCCCAATTTCTGCTTTAAACTTTAGGTACTATCCCAAAATGTATCACTAAGGTGACAGAAGTTGATTTCGGAGCATCATTTTTGAACAGGAGCTTCAACCGTTTTGTGGCATATGAGAAATTCCCTAAGCCCCGGACCTGTCGATTTTGGTCAAAAATGAAAATTTCAAAAGTGCCCCAATTTCTGCTTTAAACTTTAGGTACTATCCCAAAATGTATCACTAAGGTGACAGAAGTTGATTTCGGAGCATCATTTTTGAACAGGAGCTTCAACCGTTTTGTGGCATATGAGAAATTCCCTAAGCCCCGGACCTGTCGATATTGGTCAAAAATGAAAATATCAAAAGTGCCCCAATTTCTGCTTTAAACTTTAGGTACTATCCCAAAATGTATCACTAAGGTGACAGAAGTTGATTTCAGAGCATCATTTTTGAACAGGAGCTTCAACCGTTTTGTGGCATATGAGAAATTCCCTAAGCCCCGGACCTGTCGATTTTGGTCAAAAATGAAAATATCAAAAGTGCCCCAATTTCTGCTTTAAACTTTAGGTACTATCCCAAAATGTATCACTAAGGTGACAGAAGTTGATTTCGGAGCATCATTTTTTAACAGGAGCTTCAACCGTTTTGTGGCATATGAGAAATTCCCTAAGCCCCGGACCTGTCGATTTTGGTCAAAAATGAAAATTTCAAAAGTGCCCCAATTTCTGCTTTAAACTTTAGGTACTATCCCAAAATGTATCACTAAGGTGACAGAAGTTGATTTCGGAGCAACATTTTTGAACAGGAGCTTCAACCGTTTTGTGGCATATGAGAAATTCCCTAAGCCCCGGGCCTGTCGATTTTGGTCAAAAATGAAAATATCAAAAGTGCCCCAATTTCTGCTTTAAACTTTAGGTAATATCCCAAAATGTATCACTAAGGTGACAGAAGTTGATTTCGGAGCATCATTTTTGAACAGGAGCTTCAACCGTTTTGTGGCATATGAGAAATTCCCTAAGCCCCGGACCTGTTGATTTTGGTCAAAAATGAAAATATCAAAAGTGCCCCAATTTCTGCTTTAAACTTTAGGTACTATCCCAAAATGTATCACTAAGGTGACAGAAGTTGATTTCGGAGCATCATTTTTTTAACAGGAGCTTCAACCGTTTTGTGGCATATGAGAAATTCCCTAAGCCCCGGACCTGTCGATTTTGGTCAAAAATGAAAATTTCAAAAGTGCCCCAATTTCTGCTTTAAACTTTAGGTACTATCCCAAAATGTATCACTAAGGTGACAGAAGTTGATTTTGGAGCATCATTTTTGAACAGGAGCTTCAACCGTTTTGTGGAAAATGAGAAATTCCCTAAGCCCCGGACCTGTCGATTTTGGTCAATAATGAAAATTTCAAAAGTGCCCCAATTTCTGCTTTAAACTTTAGGTACTATCCCAAAATGTATCACTAAGGTGACAGAAGTTGATTTCGGAGCATCATTTTTGAACAGGAGCTTCAACCGTTTTGTGGCATATGAGAAATTCCCTAAGCCCCGGACCTGTAGATTTTGGTCAAAAATGAAAATATCAAAAGTGCCCCAATTTCTGCTTTAAACTTTAGGTACTATCCCAAAATGTATCACTAAGGTGACAGAAGTTGATTTCGGAGCATCATTTTTTAACAGGAGCTTCAACCGTTTTGTGGCATATGAGAAATTCCCTAAGCCCCGGACCTGTCGATTTTGGTCAAAAATGAAAATTTCAAAAGTGCCCCAATTTCTGCTTTAAACTTTTGGTACTATCCCAAAATGTATCACTAAGGTGACAGAAGTTGATTTTGGAGCATCATTTTTGAACAGGAGCTTCAACCGTTTTGTGGAAAATGAGAAATTCCCTAAGCCCCGGACCTGTCGATTTTGGTCAATAATGAAAATTTCAAAAGTGCCCCAATTTCTGCTTTAAACTTTAGGTACTATCCCAAAATGTATCACTAAGGTGACAGAAGTTGATTTCAGAGCATCATTTTTGAACAGGAGCTTCAACCGTTTTGTGGCATATGAGAAATTCCCTAAGCCCCGGACCTGTCGATTTTGGTCAAAAATGAAAATTTCAAAAGTGCCCCAATTTCTGCTTTAAACTTTAGGTACTATCCCAAAATGTATCACTAAGGTGACAGAAGTTGATTTCGGAGCATCATTTTTGAACAGGAGCTTCAACCGTTTTGTGGCATATGAGAAATTCCCTAAGCCCCGGACCTGTCGATTTTGGTCAAAAATGAAAATTTCAAAAGTGCCCCAATTTCTGCTTTAAACTTTAGGTACTATCCCAAAATCTATCACTAAGGTGACAGAAGTTGATTTCGGAGCAACATTTTTTAACAGGAGCTTCAACCGTTTTGTGGCATATGAGAAATTCCCTAAGCCCCGGACCTGTCGATTTTGGTCAAAAATGAAAATATCAAAAGTGCCCCAATTTCTGCTTTAAACTTTAGGTAATATCCCAAAATGTATCACTAAGGTGACAGAAGTTGATTTCGGAGCATCATTTTTGAACAGGAGCTTCAACCGTTTTGTGGCATATGAGAAATTCCCTAAGCCCCGGACCTGTTGATTTTGGTCAAAAATGAAAATATCAAAAGTGCCCCAATTTCTGCTTTAAACTTTAGGTACTATCCCAAAATGTATCACTAAGGTGACAGAAGTTGATTTCGGAGCATCATTTTTTAACAGGAGCTTCAACCATTTTGTGGCATATGAGAAATTCCCTAAGCCCCGGACCTGTCGATTTTGGTCAAAAATGAAAATTTCAAAAGTGCCCCAATTTCTGCTTTAAACTTTAGGTACTATCCCAAAATGTATCACTAAGGTGACAGAAGTTGATTTTGGAGCATCATTTTTGAACAGGAGCTTCAACCGTTTTGTGGAAAATGAGAAATTCCCTAAGCCCCGGACCTGTCGATTTTGGTCAATAATGAAAATTTCAAAAGTGCCCCAATTTCTGCTTTAAACTTTAGGTACTATCCCAAAATGTATCACTAAGGTGACAGAAGTTGATTTCGGAGCATCATTTTTGAACAGGAGCTTCAACCGTTTTGTGGCATATGAGAAATTCCCTAAGCCCCGGACCTGTAGATTTTGGTCAAAAATGAAAATATCAAAAGTGCCCCAATTTCTGCTTTAAACTTTAGGTACTATCCCAAAATGTATCACTAAGGTGACAGAAGTTGATTTCGGAGCATCATTTTTTAACAGGAGCTTCAACCGTTTTGTGGCATATGAGAAATTCCCTAAGCCCCGGACCTGTCGATTTTGGTCAAAAATGAAAATTTCAAAAGTGCCCCAATTTCTGCTTTAAACTTTAGGTACTATCCCAAAATGTATCACTAAGGTGACAGAAGTTGATTTTGGAGCATCATTTTTGAACAGGAGCTTCAACCGTTTTGTGGAAAATGAGAAATTCCCTAAGCCCCGGACCTGTCGATTTTGGTCAATAATGAAAATTTCAAAAGTGCCCCAATTTCTGCTTTAAACTTTAGGTACTATCCCAAAATGTATCACTAAGGTGACAGAAGTTGATTTCGGAGCATCATTTTTGAACAGGAGCTTCAACCGTTTTGTGGCATATGAGAAATTCCCTAAGCCCCGACCTGTCGATATTGGTCAAAAATGAAAATATCAAAAGTGCCCCAATTTCTGCTTTAAACTTTAAGTACTATCCCAAAATGTATCACTAAGGTGACAGAAGTTGATTTCGGAGCATCATTTTTGAACAGGAGCTTCAACCGTTTTGTGGCATATGAGAAATTCCCTAAGCCCCGGACCTGTCGATTTTGGTCAAAAATGAAAATATCAAAAGTGCCCCAATTTCTGCTTTAAACTTTAGGTAATATCCCAAAATGTATCACTAAGGTGACAGAAGTTGATTTCGGAGCATCATTTTTGAACAGGAGCTTCAACCGTTTTGTGGCATATGAGAAATTCCCTAAACCCCGGCCCTGTTGATTTTGGTCAAAAATGAAAATATCAAAAGTGCCCCAATTTCTGCTTTAAACTTTAGGTACTATCCCAAAATGTATCACTAAGGTGACAGAAGTTGATTTCGGAGCATCATTTTTTAACAGGAGCTTCAACCGTTTTGTGGCATATGAGAAATTCCCTAAGCCCCGGACCTGTCGATTTTGGTCAAAAATGAAAATTTCAAAAGTGCCCCAATTTCTGCTTTAAACTTTAGGTACTATCCCAAAATGTATCACTAAGGTGACAGAAGTTGATTTTGGAGCATCATTTTTGAACAGGAGCTTCAACCGTTTTGTGGAAAATGAGAAATTCCCTAAGCCCCGGACCTGTCGATTTTGGTCAATAATGAAAATTTCAAAAGTGCCCAAATTTCTGCTTTAAACTTTAGGTACTATCCCAAAATGTATCACTAAGGTGACAGAAGTTGATTTTGGAGCATCATTTTTGAACAGGAGCTTCAACCGTTTTGTGGAAAATGAGAAATTCCCTAAGCCCCGGACCTGTCGATTTTGGTCAATAATGAAAATTTCAAAAGTGCCCCAATTTCTGCTTTAAACTTTAGGTACTATCCCAAAATGTATCACTAAGGTGACAGAAGTTGATTTCGGAGCATCATTTTTGAACAGGAGCTTCAACCGTTTTGTGGCATATGAGAAATTCCCTAAGCCCCGGACCTGTCGATTTTGGTCAAAAATGAAAATTTCAAAAGTGCCCCAATTTCTGCTTTAAACTTTAGGTACTATCCCAAAATGTATCACTAAGGTGACAGAAGTTGATTTTGGAGCATCATTTTTGAACAGGAGCTTCAACCGTTTTGTGGAAAATGAGAAATTCCCTAAGCCCCGGACCTGTCGATTTTGGTCAATAATGAAAATTTCAAAAGTGCCCCAATTTCTGCTTTAAACTTTAGGTACTATCCCAAAATGTATCACTAAGGTGACAGAAGTTGATTTCGGAGCATCATTTTTGAACAGGAGCTTCAACCGTTTTGTGGCATATGAGAAATTCCCTAAGCCCCGGACCTGTCGATTTTGGTCAAAAATGAAAATTTCAAAAGTGCCCCAATTTCTGCTTTAAACTTTAGGTACTATCCCAAAATGTATCACTAAGGTGACAGAAGTTGATTTCGGAGCATCATTTTTGAACAGGAGCTTCAACCGTTTTGTGGCATATGAGAAATTCCCTAAGCCCCGGACCTGTCGATATTGGTCAAAAATGAAAATATCAAAAGTGCCCCAATTTCTGCTTTAAACTTTAGGTACTATCCCAAAATGTATCACTAAGGTGACAGAAGTTGATTTCAGAGCATCATTTTTGAACAGGAGCTTCAACCGTTTTGTGGCATATGAGAAATTCCCTAAGCCCCGGACCTGTCGATTTTGGTCAAAAATGAAAATATCAAAAGTGCCCCAATTTCTGCTTTAAACTTTAGGTACTATCCCAAAATGTATCACTAAGGTGACAGAAGTTGATTTCGGAGCATCATTTTTGAACAGGAGCTTCAACCGTTTTGTGGCATATGAGAAATTCCCTAAGCCCCGGACCTGTCAATTTTGGTCAATAATGAAAATTTCAAAAGTGCCCCAATTTCTGCTTTAAACTTTAGGTACTATCCCAAAATGTATCACTAAGGTGACAGAAGTTGATTTCGGAGCATCATTTTTGAACAGGAGCTTTAACCGTTTTGTGGCATATGAGAAATTCCCTAAGCCCCGGACCTGTCGATATTGGTCAAAAATGAAAATGTCAAAAGTGCCCCAATTTCTGCTTTAAACTTTAGGTACTATCCCAAAATGTATCACTAAGGTGACAGAAGTTGATTTCAGAGCATCTTTTTTTAACAGGAGCTTCAACCGTTTTGTGGAAAATGAGAAATTCCCTAAGCCCCGGACCTGTCGATTTTGGTCAATAATGAAAATTTCAAAAGTGCCCCAATTTCTGCTTTAAACTTTAGGTACTATCCCAAAATGTATCACTAAGGTGACAGAAGTTGATTTCGGAGCATCATTTTTGAACAGGAGCTTCAACCGTTTTGTGGCATATGAGAAATTCCCTAAGCCCCGGACCTGTCGATATTGGTCAAAAATGAAAATGTCAAAAGTGCCCCAATTTCTGCTTTAAACTTTAGGTACTATCCCAAAATGTATCACTAAGGTGACAGAAGTTGATTTCAGAGCATCATTTTTGAACAGGAGCTTCAACCATTTTGTGGCATATGAGAAATTCCCTAAGCCCCGGACCTGTCGATTTTGGTCAAAAATGAAAATTTCAAAAGTGCCCCAATTTCTGCTTTAAACTTTAGGTACTATCCCAAATTGTATCACTAAGGTGACAGAAGTTGATTTCGGAGCATCATTTTTGAACAGGAGCTTCAACCGTTTTGTGGCATATGAGAAACTCCCTAAGCCCCGGACCTGTCGATATTGGTCAAAAATGAAAATTTCAAAAGTGCCCCAATTTCTGCTTTAAACTTTAGGTACTATCCCAAAATGTATCACTAAGGTGACAGAAGTTGATTTTGGAGCATCATTTTTGAACAGGAGCTTTAACCGTTTTGTGGCATATGAGAAATTCCCTAAGCCCCGGACCTGTCGATTTTGGTCAAAAATGAAAATTTCAAAAGTGCCCCAATTTCTGCTTTAAACTTTAGGTAATATCCCAAAATGTATCACTAAGGTGACAGAAGTTGATTTCGGAGCATCATTTTTGAACAGGAGCTTCAACCGTTTTGTGGCATATGAGAAATTCCCTAAGCCCCGGACCTGTTGATTTTGGTCAAAAATGAAAATATCAAAAGTGCCCCAATTTCTGCTTTAAACTTTAGGTACTATCCCAAAATGTATCACTAAGGTGACAGAAGTTGATTTCGGAGCATCATTTTTTAACAGGAGCTTCAACCGTTTTGTGGCATATGAGAAATTCCCTAAGCCCCGGACCTGTCGATTTTGGTCAAAAATGAAAATTTCAAAAGTGCCCCAATTTCTGCTTTAAACTTTAGGTACTATCCCAAAATGTATCACTAAGGTGACAGAAGTTGATTTTGGAGCATCATTTTTGAACAGGAGCTTCAACCGTTTTGTGGAAAATGAGAAATTCCCTAAGCCCCGGACCTGTCGATTTTGGTCAATAATGAAAATTTCAAAAGTGCCCCAATTTCTGCTTTAAACTTTAGGTACTATCCCAAAATGTATCACTAAGGTGACAGAAGTTGATTTCGGAGCATCATTTTTGAACAGGAGCTTCAACCGTTTTGTGGCATATGAGAAATTCCCTAAGCCCCGGACCTGTAGATTTTGGTCAAAAATGAAAATATCAAAAGTGCCCCAATTTCTGCTTTAAACTTTAGGTACTATCCCAAAATGTATCACTAAGGTGACAGAAGTTGATTTCGGAGCATCATTTTTTAACAGGAGCTTCAACCGTTTTGTGGCATATGAGAAATTCCCTAAGCCCCGGACCTGTCGATTTTGGTCAAAAATGAAAATTTCAAAAGTGCCCCAATTTCTGCTTTAAACTTTAGGTACTATCCCAAAATGTATCACTAAGGTGACAGAAGTTGATTTTGGAGCATCATTTTTGAACAGGAGCTTCAACCGTTTTGTGGAAAATGAGAAATTCCCTAAGCCCCGGACCTGTCGATTTTGGTCAATAATGAAAATTTCAAAAGTGCCCCAATTTCTGCTTTAAACTTTAGGTACTATCCCAAAATGTATCACTAAGGTGACAGAAGTTGATTTCGGAGCATCATTTTTGAACAGGAGCTTCAACCGTTTTGTGGCATATGAGAAATTCCCTAAGCCCCGACCTGTCGATTTTGGTCAAAAATGAAAATATCAAAAGTGCCCCAATTTCTGCTTTAAACTTTAGGTAATATCCCAAAATGTATCACTAAGGTGACAGAAGTTGATTTCGGAGCATCATTTTTGAACAGGAGCTTCAACCGTTTTGTGGCATATGAGAAATTCCCTAAGCCCCGGACCTGTCGATTTTGGTCAAAAATGAAAATTTCAAAAGTGCCCCAATTTCTGCTTTAAACTTTAGGTACTATCCCAAAATGTATCACTAAGGTGACAGAAGTTGATTTTGGAGCATCATTTTTGAACAGGAGCTTCAACCGTTTTGTGGAAAATGAGAAATTCCCTAAGCCCCGGACCTGTCGATTTTGGTCAATAATGAAAATTTCAAAAGTGCCCCAATTTCTGCTTTAAACTTTAGGTACTATCCCAAAATGTATCACTAAGGTGACAGAAGTTGATTTCGGAGCATCATTTTTGAACAGGAGCTTCAACCGTTTTGTGGCATATGAGAAATTCCCTAAGCCCCGGACCTGTCGATTTTGGTCAAAAATGAAAATTTCAAAAGTGCCCCAATTTCTGCTTTAAACTTTAGGTACTATCCCAAAATGTATCACTAAGGTGACAGAAGTTGATTTCGGAGCATCATTTTTGAACAGGAGCTTCAACCGTTTTGTGGCATATGAGAAATTCCCTAAGCCCCGGACCTGTCGATATTGGTCAAAAATGAAAATATCAAAAGTGCCCCAATTTCTGCTTTAAACTTTAGGTACTATCCCAAAATGTATCACTAAGGTGACAGAAGTTGATTTCAGAGCATCATTTTTGAACAGGAGCTTCAACCGTTTTGTGGCATATGAGAAATTCCCTAAGCCCCGGACCTGTCGATTTTGGTCAAAAATGAAAATATCAAAAGTGCCCCAATTTCTGCTTTAAACTTTAGGTACTATCCCAAAATGTATCACTAAGGTGACAGAAGTTGATTTCGGAGCATCATTTTTGAACAGGAGCTTCAACCGTTTTGTGGCATATGAGAAATTCCCTAAGCCCCGGACCTGTCGATTTTGGTCAATAATGAAAATTTCAAAAGTGCCCCAATTTCTGCTTTAAACTTTAGGTACTATCCCAAAATGTATCACTAAGGTGACAGAAGTTGATTTCGGAGCATCATTTTTGAACAGGAGCTTTAACCGTTTTGTGGCATATGAGAAATTCCCTAAGCCCCGGACCTGTCGATATTGGTCAAAAATGAAAATGTCAAAAGTGCCCCAATTTCTGCTTTAAACTTTAGGTACTATCCCAAAATGTATCACTAAGGTGACAGAAGTTGATTTCAGAGCATCTTTTTTTAACAGGAGCTTCAACCGTTTTGTGGAAAATGAGAAATTCCCTAAGCCCCGGACCTGTCGATTTTGGTCAATAATGAAAATTTCAAAAGTGCCCCAATTTCTGCTTTAAACTTTAGGTACTATCCCAAAATGTATCACTAAGGTGACAGAAGTTGATTTCGGAGCATCATTTTTGAACAGGAGCTTCAACCGTTTTGTGGCATATGAGAAATTCCCTAAGCCCCGGACCTGTCGATATTGGTCAAAAATGAAAATGTCAAAAGTGCCCCAATTTCTGCTTTAAACTTTAGGTACTATCCCAAAATGTATCACTAAGGTGACAGAAGTTGATTTCAGAGCATCATTTTTGAACAGGAGCTTCAACCATTTTGTGGCATATGAGAAATTCCCTAAGCCCCGGACCTGTCGATTTTGGTCAAAAATGAAAATTTCAAAAGTGCCCCAATTTCTGCTTTAAACTTTAGGTACTATCCCAAATTGTATCACTAAGGTGACAGAAGTTGATTTCGGAGCATCATTTTTGAACAGGAGCTTCAACCGTTTTGTGGCATATGAGAAACTCCCTAAGCCCCGGACCTGTCGATATTGGTCAAAAATGAAAATTTCAAAAGTGCCCCAATTTCTGCTTTAAACTTTAGGTACTATCCCAAAATGTATCACTAAGGTGACAGAAGTTGATTTCGGAGCATCATTTTTGAACAGGAGCTTCAACCGTTTTGTGGCATATGAGAAATTCCCTAAGCCCCGGACCTGTCGATTTTGGTCAAAAATGAAAATTTCAAAAGTGCCCCAATTTCTGCTTTAAACTTTAGGTACTATCCCAAAATGTATCACTAAGGTGACAGAAGTTGATTTTGGAGCATCATTTTTGAACAGGAGCTTTAACCGTTTTGTGGCATATGAGAAATTCCCTAAGCCCCGGACCTGTCGATTTTGGTCAAAAATGAAAATTTCAAAAGTGCCCCAATTTCTGCTTTAAACTTTAGGTACTATCCCAAAATGTATCACTAAGGTGACAGAAGTTGATTTCGGAGCATCATTTTTGAACAGGAGCTTCAACCGTTTTCTGGCATATGAGAAATTCCCTAAGCCCCGGACCTGTCGATTTTGGTCAAAAATGAAAATGTCAAAAGTGCCCCAATTTCTGCTTTAAACTTTAGGTACTATCCCAAAATGTATCACTAAGGTGACAGAAGTTGATTTCAGAGCATCATTTTTGAACAGGAGCTTCAACCGTTTTGTGGCATATGAGAAATTCCCTAAGCCCCGGACCTGTCGATTTTGGTCAAAAATGAAAATTTCAAAAGTGCCCCAATTTCTGCTTTAAACTTTAGGTACTATCCCAAAATGTATCACTAAGGTGACAGAAGTTGATTTCGGAGCATCATTTTTGAACAGGAGCTTCAACCGTTTTCTGGCATATGAGAAATTCCCTAAGCCCCGGACCTGTCGATTTTGGTCAAAAATGAAAATGTCAAAAGTGCCCCAATTTCTGCTTTAAACTTTAGGTACTATCCCAAAATGTATCACTAAGGTGACAGAAGTTGATTTCAGAGCATCATTTTTGAACAGGAGCTTCAACCGTTTTGTGGCATATGAGAAATTCCCTAAGCCCCGGACCTGTCGATTTTGGTCAAAAATGAAAATATCAAAAGTGCCCCAATTTCTGCTTCAAACTTTAGGTACTATCCCAAAATGTATCACTAAGGTGACAGAAGTTGATTTCGGAGCATCATTTTTGAACAGGAGCTTCAACCGTTTTGTGGCATATGAGAAATTCCCTAAGCCCCGGACCTGTCGATTTTGGTCAAAAATGAAAATTTCAAAAGTGCCCCAATTTCTGCTTTAAACTTTAGGTACTATCCCAAATTGTATCACTAAGGTGACAGAAGTTGATTTCGGAGCATCATTTTTGAACAGGAGCTTCAACCGTTTTGTGGCATATGAGAAACTCCCTAAGCCCCGGACCTGTCGATTTTGGTCAAAAATGAAAATTTCAAAAGTGCCCCAATTTCTGCTTTAAACTTTAGGTACTATCCCAAAATGTATCACTAAGGTGACAGAAGTTGATTTCGGAGCATCATTTTTGAACAGGAGCTTCAACCGTTTTGTGGCATATGAGAAATTCCCTAAGCCCCGGACCTGTCGATATTGGTCAAAAATGAAAATTTCAAAAGTGCCCCAATTTCTGCTTTAAACTTTAGGTACTATCCCAAATTGTATCACTAAGGTGACAGAAGTTGATTTCGGAGCATCATTTTTGAACAGGAGCTTCAACCGTTTTGTGGCATATGAGAAACTCCCTAAGCCCCGGACCTGTCGATATTGGTCAAAAATGAAAATTTCAAAAGTGCCCCAATTTCTGCTTTAAACTTTAGGTACTATCCCAAAATGTATCACTAAGGTGACAGAAGTTGATTTCGGAGCATCATTTTTGAACAGGAGCTTCAACCGTTTTGTGGCATATGAGAAATTCCCTAAGCCCCGGACCTGTCGATTTTGGTCAAAAATGAAAATTTCAAAAGTGCCCCAATTTCTGCTTTAAACTTTAGGTACTATCCCAAAATGTATCACTAAGGTGACAGAAGTTGATTTCGGAGCATCATTTTTGAACAGGAGCTTCAACCGTTTTGTGGCATATGAGAAATTCCCTAAGCCCCGGACCTGTCGATATTGGTCAAAAATGAAAATATCAAAAGTGCCCCAATTTCTGCTTTAAACTTTAGGTACTATCCCAAAATGTATCACTAAGGTGACAGAAGTTGATTTCGGAGTATCATTTTTGAACAGGAGCTTCAACCGTTTTGTGGCATATGAGAAATTCCCTAAGCCCCGTACCTGTCGATTTTGGTCAAAAATGAAAATTTCAAAAGTGCCCCAATTTCTGCTTTAAACTTTAGGTACTATCCCAAAATGTATCACTAAGGTGACAGAAGTTGATTTTGGAGCATCATTTTTGAACAGGAGCTTTAACCGTTTTGTGGCATATGAGAAATTCCCTAAGCCCCGGACCTGTCGATTTTGGTCAAAAATGAAAATTTCAAAAGTGCCCCAATTTCTGCTTTAAACTTTAGGTAATATCCCAAAATGTATCACTAAGGTGACAGAAGTTGATTTCGGAGCATCATTTTTGAACAGG